>NW_020263110.1:0-2654 GCF_003255815.1 Theropithecus gelada | reverse complement strand
ATTGAAGCAAAAAGGAAGAGACTTATGTGCCTTCTCTCTTCTTTGTTGGAGACAGAGTCTCACTCTGTCACCCAGGCTGGAGTGCAGTGGTGCCATCTCGGCTCACTTCAATCTCTGCCTCCTGGGTTTGAGTGATTTTCCCACCTCAGCCTCCCGAGTAGCTGGGATTACAGGCGTGTGCCACCATGCCCAGCTAATTTTTGTATTTTTAGTAGAAACGGGGTTTCACCATATTGCNCCTTCTATCTTTCCTTCTTTCTCCCCTTCTCTCCCCTCTTCTCCCCTTCCGAACAGAGTTTTGCTTTTGTTGCCCAGGCTGGAGTGCCGTAGTGCAGTCTTGGCTCACTGCAACCTCTGCCTCCTGGGTTCAAGCGATTCTCCTGACTCAGCCTCCCAAGTAGCTGGGATTACAGGTGCCTGCCATCATGCCTGGCTAATTTTTGTATTTTTAGTAGAGACGGGGCTTCCCCATGTTGGCCAGGCTGGTCTCGAACTCCTGACCTCAGGTGATCCACCCTCCTCCGCCTTCCAAAGTGCTAAGATTACAGGTGTGAACCACCTCTGCTGGCCATCCATGGCTATTTTCATCATGCCTCGCTTTCCCCTGTTGGTTCAGTCACCCTCAAAGGACAGAGCCTCTGTGCCATGAGCCCTTCCCCCAGATCTATGCATTGCCTAATATGACTGGATTCTCCTCCTCATCCCACATCCTGCCCCAGCTCCTCTGATGACATCACTGGCTCTGGAGCCGCCACTCAGCCTCTTGCAGGAGGGTCCCCTCCCTCCAACCCTGCTGGTCCCTCAGGATCCCAATTCCGCTGGCACCGTCTGGTGCAGGGACTCTTTTTTCTCCTATACTGCACATACCACGGAATCTAAAGTAGGGTCTATATCCTCCATGTTTCCTGTGGTCACATCCAAGACATTTCTCTTCCAAAGGCAGTGGAGTCACTTGCTGTCCCTCTCGGTGACTGCTGTCTGCTGGTCTTCCGCTTGCACCTCCTCATCCATTGAGGACTTGGGCTCCCTGTTGACTGTGTTTTCCATCCTTCTTGCCATCTCGTAGAGGGGTTGCTGCTTGGCAACATTCCCCCAGGAGGTTTGCAACAGCAATTTCATACAAGATGTTGGCATCGTCACCCAAGTGGACACGCCAGGCTACTCCCCAAGGGTGATGTCACCCACATGGACAGGCCAGGCTACTCCCCACCTCTCTGGGCACCAGGACTGCTACAGCTCCAGTGAGCTTTTCCAGCGTGCCTCTCAGCCACCTCTCCCTGTCTGTGGTCACATCTAGGACCCTCCATCACCCAGAAAGGAGACTTCAGACCTCCCCGCTGACCTCTCCTCTCTTGTTCGAGAACTCTCCACTTGGCCTCACCACCTCACTGTCACTCTCTCTGTAGCCACTGCCTTCCTTAATCATGGTTCATAATTAAAGTCAACTCCTGGAAGGCAAAGTGGTTCACGCCTGTAATCCCAGCACTTTGGGATGCCAAAGTGGGTGGATCACTTGAGGTCAGGAGTTCGAGACCAGCCTGACCAACATGGTGAAACACCTGTCTTTACTGAAAATACAAGAATTAATCAGGTGTGGCGGTGGGCACCTGTAATCCCAGCTACTGGGGAGGCTGAGGCAGAAGAATCGCTTGAATCCGGGAGGAGGTTGCAGTGAGCTGAGATCACACCACTGCACTCCAGCCTGGGTGACAGAGGGAGACTCCATCTCAAAAAAAAAAAAAAAAAAAAATTCAACTCCTTTGTCTCTCTCTCTCCTGACTTTGTTCCCCTCAGCAAGGGTGACATGAACGGGCTGAATCTTTTGCATCTGCACCTGGACAGCCAAGCATCACTGGGAAAGCACACACTCAGCTGAACTTTTACTTTTATTTATTTATTTATTTATTTATTTATTTATTTATTTATTTTAGAGACAGCTTCCCACTCTGACATGCAGGCTGGAGTACAGTGGTGTGATCAGAGCTCACTGTAGCCTCTACCTCCTGGGCTCAAGCGATCCTCCCGCCTCAGCCTTGCTGGGAGCTGGGATCGCAGACGTGCACCACACCACACCCAGCTAATTTTCTAATTTTCTGTAGAGATGAGGTCTCACCATGTTGCCCAGGCTGCTCTTGAACTCCTGGCCTCAAGCAATGCTCCTCACCTCAACCCCCCAAAGTGCTGGGATTACAGGTGTGAGCCACCACGTCTGGCTGTACTGCCCAGGCTGAAGTGCAGTGGCGCCATCTCCGCTCACTGCAATCTCTGCCTCCTGTGTTCGTGATTCTCCCACCTCAGCGTCCTGAGTAGGTGGGATTACAGGCGCCCACAACCATGCCTGGCTAACTTTTATATTTTAAGTAGAGATGGGGTTTCACCATGTTGGTCAGGTTGGTCTTGAACTCCTGGCCTCAGGTGATTCACCCACCTCGGCCTCTCAAAGTGCTGGGATTACAGGCGTGAGCCACTGTGCCCAGCCTGGCTGGACTTTCACTTTAAATTCAGACTTCAAGTGGGCTGCCTGGCAACCCCTCTACATTCCCCCAGGAAGTGTGCAACAGCGGTTTCATACTTCCTCTCTCTCTCTCCTCAAACCTCCTGGGCTTGCTTCCCGCCCTCCCTTCTGCTCAGCTGAAGCTCACTTCTCTCACATT
>NW_020263109.1:0-2653 GCF_003255815.1 Theropithecus gelada | reverse complement strand
TGTGTCTCCTTACATTTTGCATTTCTATTCATTTGCATCTAGAATCATGAGGAATTTGAGCAAATGGGAAATGCAAGTCCTCATCAAAGCATACCCACATTTCAGTTATCTGCATTATTGCACATTTAAATTTGTAATGCTTACATAGGTTATACAATTCAATAGGTATAAAAATGTTAAGTAACCTTTTCTGTCTCACACCCCATTCAGTAGCTCACTTTAAATGTTGTGCCTACTTTCATAAATTATTTTCTTTATCTTATTATTATTTTTTTTTTTTTGGAGATGGAGTCTCGGCCTGTTGCCCCGGCTGGAGTGCAATGGCGAGATCTCAGCTCACTGCCACATCCACCTCCTGGCCTTTTCTTTTTTTATGGAGATAGTGTCTCACTATGTCACTCAGACTGTAGGCTGTCCTTGGACTCCTGGGCTCAAGCAATCCTCCTGCCTCCACCTTCCAAAGTGCTGGAAGTACAGGTGTGAGCCCCCACTCCTGGCCAAAGTGTTTTCTTTTCTTTTTGTTTTTAGACTTGGGGTTTCACCATGCTAGCCAGGCTGAATTTGAACTCCTGACCTCATGATCCTCCCGTCTTGGCCTCCCGAAGTGCTGAAATTACAGGCCTGACCCACCACTTCCAGCGGTGGATATCTGCCATCTTTTCCTTGCTTCTCTTTGTAATTTTATTATGTATTTTCTTTCTTTTCTTTTCTCTCGCTCTTTTTTTTTTTTTTTTTTTTTTTTTGAGATGGAGCCTCGCTGTTTCACCCAGGCTGGAGTGCAATGATGCGATCTTTGCTCACTGCAGCCTCAGTCTCCTGTGTAGCTGGGATTACAGGCACAGGCTACATGCCACCACTCCTGGATAATTGTTGTATTTTTAGTAGAGACGGGGTTTTGCATGTTGGCCAGGCTGGTGTTGAACTCCTGACCTCAGTGTCCTTATTACATATTTTTAATATGCCTAAAGTCTGATTTTGCCTGGTGGTTTTTTTACATAATTGGAGTAATAGTCTGTATCCTGCTGCATCTGCCTTCTTTTACTCAATATTAAGTTTTTAAGATTCACACTTAGCATTGTGTCTGCATTCTATTAGAACAGTACACCACCAGCCAGGCACGGTGGCTGACACCTATAATCCCAGCACTTTGGGAGGCTGAGGCAAGCAGATCACTTGATATCAGGAGTTCCAGACCAGCCTAGCCAACATGGAGAAACCCCACCTCTACTAAAAATACAAAAATTAGCCAGGCATGGCGGCATGCACCTGTAGTCCCAGCTACTCAGGAGGCTGAGGCAGGAGAATCCCTTGAACCCGCGAGGTGGAGGTTGCAGTGAGCTGAGATTAGGCCACTGCACTCCAACATGGGTGACAAAGCAAGACTCTGTCTTAAAAAAAAAAAATTAGGTGTGGTGATGTATGCCTGTAATCCCAGGTACTTGGGAGACTGAGGCAGGATTGTCACTTGAACCTGGGAGGTGGAAGTTGTAGTGAACCCAGATTGCGCCCTCTACTCCAGCCTGGGCAACAGAGTGAGACTCAGTCTCAAAAAAAAAAAAAAAAAAAAAAAAAAAAAAAAGCTAGGCGAAGTGGCTCACACCTATAATCCCAGTACTTTGGGAGGCCAAGGCAGGTGGATCACCTGAGGTCAGGAGTTTCAGACCAGCCTCACCAACATGGTGAAACCACGTCTCTACTAAAAATACAAAACTTTGCCAGAAGTGGCAGCGTGCACCTGTAATCCCAGCTACTCAGGAGGCTAAGATAGGAGAAATACTTGAACTCGGGAGGCAGAGATTGCAGTCAGCTGAGATCACGCCACTGCACTCCAACCTGGGAGACTAAGCGAGACTCTGTCTCAAAAAATATATATTAAAAAATACAGTACACTAGTGTGTATCCCTTCATTGTTGATGGACATGTGGGTCGTATTCATTTTTGTCAGTTACAAATGATGCTGTTGCGAACACTTTTGTATTTCTATTTGGCTACCATTAGTGTGTATTTATGTACACTATAAAGCAATAGATGAAACCATAGGTCACAGGATAAACATACCTTCAGTTTTACTTGGTATTATTGGTTTTATCCCAGTGTTAACACACCAAGCGACAGTCTTTCAAGGTCTGATAATTCCCAAATCTTCGCATTCTTGTTGACACTTAATTTTGTCAAAATTTTAATTTGAGTCTTTTGGTGGGTATGCGCCAATGATTGTGATATTATTTACTGGGCATTTTCTTCTCTGTAACAGGCCATGTCAAGATATATGTGTGGTGTGGCAGGCGTAGGAGCCCCTAGAGGTCGCATGGGCTCTGGAATCCTTCATCATCCTATGTAAAAGGTTTGTGGGGCAGTACCTTTTTTTTTTTTTTTTTAAGACAGAGTTTTGCTCTTGTTGCCCGGGCTGAAATACAACGGCATGATCTCATCTCACTGCAACATTTGCCTCATGGGTTCAAGTGATTCTCCTGCCCCAGCCTTACAAGTAGCTGGGATTGCAGGCATGCACCACCACACCTGGCTAATTTTTTGTATTTAGTAGAGATGGGGTTTCACCATGTTCATCAGACTGGTCTTGAACTCCTGACCTGGTGATCCACCCGCCTCAGCCTCCCGAAGTGCTGGGATTACAGGCATGCACCACTGCACC
>NW_020263108.1:0-2653 GCF_003255815.1 Theropithecus gelada | reverse complement strand
ATCGGAGGATATTTCCTTTGGCTCTATAGTCTTCAAAGGGATCCGAAATATCTGTTCTCAGATTCCACAGAAATAAGGCTAGCAAAAGTTCCACGGAATACAGAAGTAACCCTGTGAGTGGAAGTCACACATCACAGAGCAGTTTCTCAGAAAGCTTCTTTCCATATTTCATCTGAGGAAATTTCCTTTTTCACCATAGCCCTCTATGTGCTTCCAAATATCACTTTGCCAATTCCTCAAGAACTGTCTTAGTGAAAGGCTTCTTGAGGGGAAAGCTGTAACTCTGTGACAGGATTTCACAGAACACAAAGAAGTTTATCGGAAAGCTTCTTTCTCTTTGTTATCGGAGGATATTTCCTTTGGCCCTATAGTCTTCAAAGGGATATGAAATATCTGTTCTCAGATTCCACAGAAATAAGGCTAGCAAAGATATCCACGAAATACAGATGTAACTCTGTGAGATAAATTAATAGAACACTAAGCAGTTTCTCAGAAAGCTTCTTTCCACATTCCATCTGAGGATATTTCCTTTTTCACGGTAGCCCACTATGGGATTCCAAATATCACTTTGCCAATTCCACAAGAACTGTCTCAGCGAAAGGCTTCTTGAGGGGAAAGCTGTAACTCTGTGAGATGACTTCCCAGAACACAAGGAAGTTTCTCAGAAAGATTCTTTCTCTTTGTTGTCGGAGGATATTTAATTTGGAGCTATAGTTTTCAGAGGGACCCGAAATATCTGTTCTCAGATTTCACAGAAATAAGGCTAGCAAAGAGATCCACGAAATACAGATGTAACTCTGTGAGACGAATAAACAGAACACTAAGCAGTTTCTCAGAAAGCTTCTTTCCAGACTTCATCTGAGGATAATTTCCTTTTTCAAAATAGCCCCCCATAGGCCTCCAAATATCACTTTGCCAATTCCACAAGAACTGTCTTAGCGAAAGGCTTCTTGAGGGAGAAGCTCTAAGTCCGTGAGATGATTTCATACAACACAAAGAAGTTTCTCAGAAAACTTCTTTCTCTTTGTAATCGGAGGATATTTCCTTTGGCGCAGTAGTCTTCAAAGGGATCCGAAATATCTGTTCTCAGATTTCACAGAAATAAGGCTAGCAAAGAGATGCACGAAATACAGAGGTAACTCTGTGAGATGAATTAACAGAACACTAAGCGGTTTCTCAGAAAGCTTCTTTCCAGATTTCATCTGAGGATATTTCCTTTTTCACCATAGTCTTCTATGGGCTTCCAAATATTACATTGCCAATTCCACCAGAACTGTCTTAGCGAAAGGCTTCTTGAGGGGAAAGCTGTAACCCTGTGAGATGATTTCACAGAACACAAAGAAGTTTCTCAGAAAGCTTCTTTCTCTTTGTTATCGGAGGATATTTCCTTTAGCCCTATAGTCTAAAAAGGGATCCGAAATATCTGTTCTCAGATTCCACAGAAAGAAGGCTAGCAAAGAGATACACGAAATACAGGTGTAACTCTGTGAGTGGAAATCACACATCACAGAGCAGTTTCTCAGAAAGCTTCTTTCCAGATTTCATCTGAGGATATTTCCTTCTTCACCATAGCCCTCTATGGGCTTCCAAATATCACTTTGCCAATTCCTCCAGAACTGTCTTAGCGAAGGGCTTCTGGAGGGGAAAGCTGTAACTCTGTGAGATGATTTCACAGAACACGAAGAAGTTTCTCAGAAAGCTTCTTTCTCTTTGTATCGGAGGATATTTCCTTTGGCCCTATAGTCTTCAAAGGGCTCCGAAATATCTGTTCTCAGATTCCAAAGAATAAAGGCTAGCAAGGAGATCCACGAAATACAGATGTAACCCTGTGAGATGAATTAACAGAACACTAAGCAGTTTCTCAGAAAGCTTCTTTCCACATTTCATCTGAGGATATTTCCTTTTTCACCGTAGCCCTCTATGGGCTTCCAAGTATCACTTTGCCAATTCCACCAGAACTGTCTTAGCCAAAGGCTTCTTGAGGGGAAAGCTGTAACTCTGTGAGATGATTTCACAGAACTCAAAGAAGTTTCTTAGAAAGCTTCTTTCTCTGTTATCGGAGGATATTTCCTTTGGCCCTATAGTCTTCAAAGGGATCCGAAATATCTGTTCTGAGATTCCACAGAAATAAGGCTAGCAAAGACATCCACGAAATACAGATATAACTCTGTGAGTGGAAGTCACACATCACAGAGCAGTTTCTCAGAAGTCTTCTTTCCAGATTTCATCTGAGGATATTTCCTTTTTCATCATAGCCCTCTATGGGCTTTCTAATATCACTTTGCCAATTCCACAAGAACTGTCTTAGCAAGAGGATCCTTGAGGGGAAAGTTGTAACTCTGTGAGATGATTTCACAGAAACAAAGAAGTTTCTCAGGAAGCTTCTTTCTCTTTATTATTGGAGGATATTTCCTTTGGCCCTATAGTTTTCAAAGGGATCCGAAATATCTGTTCTCAGATTCCACAGAAATAAGGCTAGCAAAGAGATCCACGAAATACAGATGTAACTCTGTGAGATGAATTAACGCAACACTAAGCAGTTTCTCAGAAAGCTTCTTTGAAGATTTCATCTGAGGATATTTCCTTTTTCACCATAACCCACTATAGGCTTCCAAATATCACTTTGCCAATTCCTCAAGAACTGTCTTAGCGA
>NW_020263107.1:0-2653 GCF_003255815.1 Theropithecus gelada | reverse complement strand
CCCTTTGAAGACTATAGGGCCAAAGGAAATATCCTCCGATAACAAAGAGAAAGAAGCTTTCTGAGAAACTTCTTTCTGTTCTGTGAAATCATCTCACAGAGTTACAGCTTTCCCCTTAAGAAGGCTTTCGTAAGACAGTTCTTGTGGAATTGGCAAAGAGATATTTGGCAGTCCATAGAGGGCTATGGTGAAAAAGGAAATATCCTCAGATGAAATCTGGAAAGAAGTTTTCTGAGAAACTGCTCTGTCATTTGTGACTTCCACTCACAGAGTTACATTTGTAGGTCGTGGGTCTCTTTGCTAGCCTTATTTCTGTGGAATCTCAGAACAGATATTTCGGATCCCTTTGAAGACTATAGGGCCAAAGGAAATATCCCCCGATAACAAAGAGAAAGATGCTTTCTGCAAAACTTCTTTGTGTTCTGTGAAATCATCTCACAGAGTTACAGCTTTCCCCTCAAGAAGCCTTTCGCTAAGACAGTTCTTGTGGAATTGGCAAAGTGATATTTGGAAGTCCATAGAGGGCTATGGAGAAAAAGGAAATATCCTCAGATGAAATCTGGAAAGAAGCTTTCTGAGAAACTGCTTAGTGTTCTGTTAATTCATCTCACAGAGTTACATCTGTATTTCGTGGATCTCTTTGCTAGCCTTATTTCTGTGGAATCTGAGAACAGATATTTCGGATCCCTTGAAGAATATAGGGCCAAAGGAAATATCCTGTGAAAACAAAAAGAAAGAAGCTTTCTGAGAAACTTCTTTGTGTTCTGTTAATTCATCTCACAGAGTTACATCTGTATTTCGTGGATCTCTTTGCTAGCCTTATTTCTGTGGAATCTGAGAACAGATATTTCGGAACCCTTTGAAGACTATAGGGCCAAAGGAAATATCCTCCGATAACAAAGAGAAAGAAGCTTTCTGAGAAACTTCTTTGTGTTCTGTGAAATCATCTCACAGAGTTACAGCTTTCACCTTAAGAAGCCTTTCGCTAAGATAGTTCTTGTGGAATTGGCAAAGTGATATTTGGAAGCCCATGGAGGGCTACGGTGAAAAAGGAAATATCCTCAGATGAAATCTGGAAAGAAGCTTTCGGAGAAACGGCTCTGTGATGTTTGACTTTCACTCACAGTGTTACATCTGTAATTCGTGGATGACTTTGCTATCCTTATTTCTGTGGAATCTGAGAGCAGATATTTCGGAAACCTTTGGAGACTACAGGGCCAAAGGAAATATCCTCGGATAACAAAGAGAAAGAAGATTTCTGAGAAACTTCTTTGGGTTCTGTGAAATCATCTCACAGAGCTACAGATTTCCCCTCAAGAAGACTTTCGCAAAGACAGTTCTTGTGGAATTGGCAAAGTGATATTTGGAAGCCCATAGATGGCTATGGTGAAAAAGGGAATATCCTCAGATGAAATCTGGAAAGAAGCTTTCTGAGAAACTGCTTAGTGTTCTGTTAATTCATCTCACAGAGTTACATCTGTATTTCGTGGGTCTCTTTGCTGGCGTTATTTCCGTGGAATCTGAGAACAGATATTTCGGAACCCTTTGAAGACTATAGGGCCAAAGGAACTATCCTCCGATAACAAAGAGAAGAATCTTTCTGAGAAACTTCTTTGTGTTCTGTGAAATAATCTCACAGAGTTACAGCTTTCCCCTCAAGAAGCCTTTCGCTAAGAGAGTTCTTGTGGAATTGGCAAAGTGATATTTGGAAGTCCATAGAGGGCTATGGTGAAAAAGGATATATCCTCAGATGAAATCTGGAAAGAAGCTTTCTGAGAAACTGCTCTGTGATGTGTTACTTCTACTCACAGAGTTATATCTGTATTTCGTGGATCTCTTTGCTAGCCTCATTTCTGTGGAATCTGAGAACAGATATTTCGGATCCCTTTGAAGACTCTAGGGCCAAAGGAACTATCCTCCGATAACAAAGAGAGAGCAGCTTTCTGATAAACTTCTTTGTGTTCTGTGAAATCATCTCACAGAGTTACAGCTTTCCCCTCAAGAAGACTTTCGCTAAGACAGTTCTTGTGGAATTGGCAGAGGGATATTTGGAAGCCCATAGAGGGCTATGGTGAAAAAGGAAATATCCTCAGATGAAATCTGGAAGGAAGCTTTCTGAGAAACTCCTTAGTGTTCTGTTAATTCATCTCACATAGTTACATCTGTATTACGTGGATCTCTTTGCTAGCCTTATTTCTGTGGAATCTGAGAACAGATATTTCGGATCCCTTTGAAGACTATAGGGAGAAAGGAAATATCCTCCGATAACAAAGAGAAAGAAGCTTTCTGAGAAACTTCTTTGTGTTCTGTGAAATCATGCCACAGAGGTACAGTTTTCCCCTCCATAAGCCTTTCACTAAGACAGTTCTTTTTGAATTGGAAAGGTGATATTTGTAAGCCTATGAAGGGCTATGGTGAAAAAGGAAATATCCTCAGATGAAATCTGGAAAGAAGCTTTCTGAGAAACTGCTCTGTCATTTGTGACTTCCTCTCACAGAGTTACATCTGCATTTCGTGGATTCCTTTGCTAGCCTTATTTCTGTGGAATCTGAGAACAGATATTTCGGATCCCTTTGAAGACTATAGGGCCAAATGAAATATCCTCCAATGACAAAGAGAAAGAAGCTTTCTGAGAAACTTCTTTGTGTTCTGT
>NW_020263106.1:428-2654 GCF_003255815.1 Theropithecus gelada | reverse complement strand
TCTGTGAAATCATCTCACAGAATTACATCTTTCCCCTCAAGAAGCCTTTCGCTAAGACAGTTCTTGTGGAATTGGCAAAGTGATATTTGTAAGCCCATAGAGGGCAATGGTGGAAAAGAAAATATCCTCAGAAGAAATCTGGAAAGAAGCTTTCTGAGAAACTGCCTAGTGTTCTGTTAATTCATCTCCAAGAGTTACATCTGTATTTCGTGGATCTCTTTGCTACCTTATTTCTGTGGAATCTGAGAACAGATATTTCGGATCCCTTTGAAGACTATAGGGCCAAAGGAAATATCCTCTGATAACAAAGAGAAAGAAGCCTTCTGAGAAACTTCTTTGTGTTCTGGGAAATCATCTCACAGAGTTACAGCTTTCCCGTCAAGAAGCCTTTCGCTAAGACAGTTCTTGTGGAATTGGCAAAGTGATATTTGGAAGCCCATAGAGGGCTATCTTGAAAAAGGAAATATCCTCAGATGAAATCTGGAAAGAAGTTTCTGAGAAACTGCTTAGTGTTCTGTTAATTCATCTCACAGAGTTACATCTCTATTTCGTGGATCTCTTTGCTAGCCTTTTTTCTGTGGAATCTGAGAACAGATACTTCGGAACCCTTTGAAGACTACAGGGCCAAAGGAAATATCCTCCAATAACAAAGAGAAAGAAGCTTTTTGAGTAACTTCTTTGTGTCCTGTGAAATCATCTCACAGAGTTACAGCTTTTCCGTCAAGAAGCCTTTCGCTAAGACAGTTCTTGTGGAATTGGCAAAGTGATATTTGGAAGCCCATAGAGGGCTATGGTGAAAAAGGAAATATCCTAAGAGGAAATCTGGAAAGAAGCTTTCTGAGAAACTGGTTAGTGTTCTGTCAATTCATCTCACAGAGTTACATCTGTATTTCGTGGATCTCTTTGCTACCCTTATTTCTGTGGAATCTGAGAACAGATATTTCGGATCACATTGAAGACTATAGTGCGAAAGGAGATATCCTCCGATAGCAAAGAGAAAGAAGCTTTCTGAGAAACTTCTTTGTGTTCTGTGAAATCATCTCTCAGAGTTACAGCTTTCCCCTCAAGAAGCTTTTCGCTAAGACAGTTCTTGTGGAATTGGCAAAGTGATATTTGGAAGCCCATAGAGGGCTATGGTGAAAAAGGAAATATCCTCAGATGAAATCTGGAAAAAAGCTTTCTGAGAAACTGCTCTGTGATGTGTGACTTCCACTCACAGAGTTACATCTGTATTTCATGGATCTCTTTGTTAGCCTTAATTCTGTGGAATCTGAGAACAGATATTTCGGATCCCTTTAAAGAGTATAGGTCCAAAGGAAATAACCTCCGATAACAAAGAGAAAGAAGCTTTCTGAGAAACTTCTTTGTGTTTTGTGAAATCATCTCACAGAGTTCCAACTTTCCCGTCAAGTAGCCTTTCGCCAAGAAAGTTCTTGTGGAATTGGTAAAGTGATATTTGGAAGCCCGTAGAGGGCGATGGTGAAAAAGGAAATATCCTCAGATGAAATCTGGAAAGAAGCTCTCTGAGAAACTGCTTAGTATTCTGTTAATTCATCTCACAGAGTTACATCTGTGTTTCGTGGATCTCTTTGCAAACTTTATTTCTGTGGTATCTGAGAACAGATATTTCGGATCCCTTTGAAGACTATAGGGCCAAAGGAAATATCCTCCGATAACAACGAGAAAGAAGCTTTCTGAGAAACTTCTTTGTGTTCTCTGAAATCATCTCACAGAGATACAGCTTTCCCCTCAAGAAACCTTTCCCTAAGATAGTTCTTGTGGAATTGGCAAAGTGATATTTGGAAGCCCATAGAGGGCAATGGTGAAAAAGGAAATATGCTCAGATGATATCTGGAAAGAAGCTTTCTGAGAAACTGCTATGTGATGTGTGACTTCCACTCACAGAGTTATATCTGTATTTCGTGGATCTCTTTGCTAGCCTTATTTCTGTGGAATCTGAAAACAGATATTTTGGATCCCTTTGAAGACTCTAGGGCCAAAGGAAATATCCTCCGATAACAAAGAGAAAGAAGCTTTCTGAAAAACTTCTTTGTGTTCTGTGAAATGATCTCACAGAGTTACAGCTTTCCCGTCAAGAAGCCTTTCGCTAAGACAGTTCTTGTGCAATTGGCAAAGTGATATTTGGAAGCCCTTAGAGGGCTATGGTGAAAAAGGAAATATCCTCAGATGAAATCTGGAAAGAAGCTTTCTGAGAAACTGCTTAGT
>NW_020263106.1:0-390 GCF_003255815.1 Theropithecus gelada | reverse complement strand
AGTTACATCTGTATTTCGTGGATCTCTTTGCTAGCCTTATTTCTCTGGAATCTGAGAACAGATACTTCGGATCCCTTTGAAGAGTATAGGGCCAAAGGAAATGTCCTCCAATAAAAAAGAGAAAGAAGCTTTTTGACAGACTTCTTTGTGTTCTGTGAAATCATCTCTCAGAGTTACAGCTTTCCCCTCAAGAAGCCTTTCGCTAAGAAAGTTCTTGTGTAATTGGCAAAGTGATATTTGGAAGCCCATAGAGGGCGATGGTGAAAAAGGAAATATCCTCGGATGAAATCTGGAAAGAAGCTTTCTGAGAAACTACTCTGTGATGTGTCACTTCCACTCACACAGTTACATCTGTATTTCGTGGATCTCTTTGCTAGCCTTACTTCTGCG
>NW_020263105.1:0-8767 GCF_003255815.1 Theropithecus gelada | reverse complement strand
AAACAGCACTTCTGGACTCACACAGGACATGGGAGAACTCACTGCCCCGAATGAAAGGACACAGAGCTAGGTGTCCTTTGGAGGGACATGTCCTTTGTAGGAACATGGATGAAGCTGGAAACCATCATTCTAAGCAAACTAACGCCATAACAGAAAACCAAACACTGCATGTTCTCACTCATAAGTTGGAGTTGAACAATGAGAACACATGGACACAGGGAGGGGAACATCACACACTGGGGTCTGTCAGGGTGTGAGGGCTGGGGGAGGGATAGCATTAGGAGAAATACCTAATGTAGATGACAGGTTGATGGGTGCAGCAAATCACCATGGCACATGTATACCTATGTAACAAACCTGCACAATCTGCACATGTACCCTAGAACTTAAAGTATAATTTAAAAAGACTCTGATGCATTCTTAAATACATAAATTGCATTTCTTCAGCTGCAGAATTTCAGCTAGATTCTTTTCAATTATTTCATTCTCTTATTAAATTTATCTGTGGAATTCTGACTTTTCCTGTGCTATCTTGAATTTCTCTGAGTTCCCTGAACCCAGCTGTTCCAAATTCTCTTTCTGAAAGGTCACATATCTCTGTTTATCCAGGATTAGTCCCTGGCTACCTATTTAGTTCATTGGATGAGGTCATGTTTTCCTGGATGGTGTTGATGCCAGTAGACATTCTTCAGTGTCTGGGCATTGAAGAATTTGTTATTTATTGTAGTCTTCTATATCTTGTCTTGTTTGTATCCATCATTTTTGAGAAGGCTTTCCAGATATTTGAAAGGACTTGGGTATCAAGAGCTAAGCAGCATCTGCTTTAAGGAGCACCTCAAGCCTAATAAAACTATAGTTCTTGCAGACTCATAGAGTTATTAACTTGATGGTTTTGAAAAAGATGAATTCTCTGGATTACCAGGCAGATATCTTGTTCTCTAGCCTGAATTTTTCCCAAAGAAACGGAGAATCTCTCTCAGTTTTTAACCTCCAAAAACTGAGGGTGGAGTCATATTAGCACCCCTGTGGCCACCAACACTATGACTATGCTGGGTCAGACCTGAAGCCAGCACAGGACTGGCGAGGGCTGGTTTAAATACTACTTCTGTGTGTGAGTGTCGGCTGAGTTTGGTCTGGTTTTCCTTTCTGCTCTAACAGGACAGCACTGAGTTCAATGCCTCACAATTGCTGTTCTCCCTCCCTCAGCACCCAGAGATGATCTCTATACCATGCTGCTACTGCCGGGGCAGGAGAATGGGGTTGGGGAGAGGTGGCATTGGCAACTTAAGACCTTTTTTCTATCTTTTCTTTACCTCTTTCAGTGATATGAAGTTAAAATCAGGTGTTACACAGGCTCACCTGATTTTTGGTTCTCATGAAGGGGCTTTCTCTGTGTAGATAGTTGTAAATTGGTGTCCTTAGAGAAATACAATTTGTGTAGCCATCAGTTCCACTATCTTGCTCTGCCTCCTTTTGTCTTTTATGATCTTTGTTGTTTGAAGGTCTGGTTTGCCTAGAATTAGAATAGCAACCCCTGCTTTTTGTTTTGTTTTGTTTTTCATTTGCTTGGCAGAATTTTCTACATCCCTTTACTTTGAATCTATGCATTTCATTGATTGTGAGATGAGTCTCTTAATTACAGAATACTGGGTTTTGCTTCTTTATCCAAGTTGCCATTCTGTGCCTTTTAATTGGGGCATTTAGATAATTTACAATCAAGGTTAGTATTCATATGTGCAAATTTGATCCTGTCAACATGTTGTTAACTGGTTATTATGCAGACTTGTTTGTGTGGTTGCTTTATAGTGCCACTGGTCTATGTACTTAAGTGAGTTTTTGTAGTGCCCAATAATGGTGTTTCCTTTCCATATTTAGCACTCACTTCGGGACCTCTTGTAAGGTTTGTCTTGTGGAAATGCATTCCCTCAGCATTCGTTTGTTTGAGATGGATCTCATTTCTCCTTTGCTTATGAAGCTTAGTTTGTCTGGATAAGAAATTCTCAGTTGAAAATTCCTTTCTTTAAGAATGCTAAATATAGGCCCCTAATCCCTTCTGGTTTGTAAGATTTCTGCTGAAAGGTCCACTGTTAGCCTGATGAGGTTCCGTTTGTAGGTAAACCACCTCTTCAGTTGCCTTTACATTTTTTTCTTTTATTTAGACCTTGGAGAATCTGATGATTATGTGTCTTGGGGGTGGCTGTCTTTTGTAGTATCTCATAGAGGTTCCCTGCATTTCCTAACTTTGAATGTTGTCCTATCTAGCAGAGAAACATTTCATGGACAATATCCTAAAATGTGTTTTCCAAATTGCTTGCTTTGTTTCCTCTTTCAGAGACACTAATGAGTCATAAATTTGGTCTCTTTACAAAATCCCATATTTCTCAGGTTTTGTTCTTCGTTCTTTCTTCTTTTTTCTTTATTTTTGTCTGAGTTATTTCAGAGAGCCAGTCTTCTAGTTCTGAGATTCCTTCCTCAGCTTGGTCAATTCTGCTGCTAATATTGTGATTATATAATGAAATTCTTGAAATGAGTGTTTTAGTTCTATCTTATCAGGTTTTTTTCTTATAATTTCCAGTTCACCTTTGATTTCCTTCATCTTATTTTATTCCTCAGAAACCTTGGACTGGGTTTTGATGTTCTCCTGGGTATGAATAATGTTCATTTCTACTGACATTCTTTATCTGTCATTTCAGCCATTTCAGCCTGGTTAAGAACCATTGTTGGAGAACAAGTTGAGCCATTTAGAGTTAAGAAGACACTCTGGCTTTTTGAGTTACTAGAGTTTTTGTCATGGTTCTTTCTCATCTTTGTGGGTTGGTATTCTTTCAGTCTGTGAATTTGCTGTCCTTTGGATGGGATTTTTGTTCTTCTGACCTCTTTAATGTCCTTGGGGGTTTGATTGTAATATAAGGTGGGTTTAGTCAACTGGCTACATTTCTGGAAAATTTTAGGACACCAAAGCTGAGCTCAGGATGCCTGGAATGCATGCTTTAACTCTAGGGCCGCTAATATCAAGCCATTGGCTTTGCTTTCTGGTCTCTTGAGGTTAGGAACCTGCTGTGTGGGAGGGACCCAGGTGTTCCTGGATCACTGTTCACAACACTCCGATGGGTGGCGCCAGGCAGGTTGCTTTGTCATGTGGTGTTAGCTAGATCCATGCTCATTTTCATGTACCAGCAGCAATGGCAATGTGGTGGTGTGATTGCTCATTGGCTGTGGTGGGGCATTGGTGTGCACAGGTTTGCTGGCCACCATGTGGATGTTTGCAGTGGCAATGATGGCATCACCGTGGTGGAGGTGTGGAGCGTAGGGGACTGTAGGCATCTACGTTTGCATTTGCACCAGTGGGGGTGTCAGCATGGAGCAGGGCACTGGAGAACACAGGGATAGCAACCTCTGTGCCCATGTTCATGCCAGTAGCAGCAGTCACACAGGATGAGGCATGGGGCTGCTGGTCTCTGTGCACAGATTAATGCCTGTGGCAGTATCAGCATGGGAGCAGGGCACTGATGGGCATGGAGCTGACAGTCTCTGTATGCATTAATGTGTCAGTGATGATGGTGGCAAAGGGCAGGTGAAGCTTCTGGTTTCCTTATGCACCTTTACATTGGCAATGGTGGCACAACTGGGGGCAGGGCACGGTGTGCTTATGCCAGCAGCAGTGGCTTAGTGCAATGCACATGCACGTGTGCGCCAGCAGGGAAAGAGAATTGAAGTCCACCCATGTGTACGCGTACCAGTAAATTAATGTGGAGGGTGACTGTGGGCCAGTGCATGCCAGCAAGGCAGCATAGGGGAAGCAGCAGTGGGGCAAGGGCATGGGTGGGCTGGTGTGTGGAGGTCATTTGGCTGGAGCTTTCCAATGATCAGGCACAGTCTGCCAGTGCTGAAGCTATCATATGGGTCTCTGTGAGGCACCACAACTGCAGATCTGAGGCTGCACTGCAAGCCATAATGGCCAGACTGGTGCCCTGGGAGGGACTAGCAGACAGGAGGGCAATCAGATCAGAGCAGCCCCATCTCATGGGAAAGATCGCCCTGAACTATGCAGGTCCGACAGTTCCCCTAAAGCTAAAGTTTCTTAAGGGAGCAAGATGAGCCTTGGAGGATGGGCATTCCTGGCCATGCTCCACCACACACTGTCCTACACCAAACTCCCCAGGTTCTGCACCAGATGGAGTTCTGCCCACACCACCTCTCCAAACAGCTCTCTCTGCCAGCTCAATTTTCTGTGGGGGTCATGGGGCCTCTTGCTGACAGGATTCCAGAGGATTTTGGTGAAACTAGGCCACCACAAGCTTGCTCAACTCACCCCCTCTTAAGGAGCTGTTGGGGGCCAGGAATGAGTCTTCGTGCACAGTAGACTGATGAAGGGTCCAAACTTCCTCCCCCTTCATCCCAGCATCTGTGTCTTCCCTCTGTCCACTCTCAATGCCTTCATCTATAAGATGTTTCCTATATCATGGTAATCACAAAGCAAAAACCTATAAAAGATACACTAAAAATAAAAAGCACAGCATTAAACATACGGCCAACTGGAAGAAGACAAGGATGCCCACCCTCACCACTCCTACTAAATATAGTATTGGAAGTCCTAGCCAGAGTAATCATGCAAGAGAAAGAAATAAAAGCCATCCAAATTGGAAAGGAAGCCAAACTATCTCTTTTTGCTAACAATATGATTCTATACATACAAAACCCTAAAGACTGTACCGAAAGAGTCCTAGAACTGGCAAAGACTTTAGTGAAATTTTAGGAAACAAAATCAATACACAAAATAAGTAGCATGTCTATACACCAATAACATTCAAGCTGAGAGTCAAATCAATAGCATAATCCCAATTATAATAGCCACAATATAAATAAAATATCTAGGAATACAGATAACAAGGGAGCTGAAAGACTTCAACAAATAGAATGACAAGATACTGTTGAAGGAAATCAGAGATAACACACACACACACACACACACACACACACACATACACAAAGCAGCTGGGCATGGTGGCTTACACCTGTAATCCCAGTACTTTAGGAGGGCGAGGCGGGCAGATCATGAGGTCAGGAGTTAGAGACCAGCCTGGCCAATATGGTGAAACCCCATCTCTACTAAAAATACAAAAATTAGCTGGGTGTGGTGGTATGTGCCTGTAGTCCCAACTACTTGGGAGGCTGAGGCAGAAGAATCACTTGAACACAGGAGGCAGAGGTTGCAGTCAGTTGAGATTGTGCCAATGCACTCCAGCCTGGGTGACAGAGTGAAACTCTGTCTTAAAAACAAACAAACAAACAACAACAACAACACTTCATGCTTATGAATAGGAAGACTCAATATCATGAGAATGGCCACACTGCCCAAAACAGTTTACAGATTCAGTGCTATTCCTATCAAATTACCAATGACATTTTTAGACAATTAGACAAAATTATTCTAAAATTAATATAAATACCATAAGAGTCTTAATAGCCAAAGCAATTCTAAGCAAAAAGAACAAAGTCTGAGGCATCACACTATCTGACTTTAAACTATACTATGGGGCGGAGCCCACTGCAGCTTGGCAAACCAGCGATAGCCAGACTGCCTCTCTAGATTCCTCCTCTCCGGGCAGGGCCTCCCTGAAAGAAAAGCAGCAGCCCCAGTCAGGGGCTTGTAGATAAAACTCCCAACTCCCTGGGACAGAGCACCTAAGGGAAGGGGCAGCTGTGGGTGCAGTTTCAGCAGACTTAAACGTTCCTGCCTTCCAGCTCTGAACAGAGGAGCGAATCTCCCAGCACAGTGCTCGAGCTCTGCTAAGGGACAAATTGCCTCCTCAGGTGGGTCCCTGACCCCTGTGCCTCCTGACTGGGAAACATCTCCCAGCAGGGGCCAAGAGACACCTCATAAAGGAGAGCACCAGCTGGCATCTGGCAGGTGCTCCTCTGGGACAAAGCTTCTAGAGGAAGGAAAAGGAAGCAATCTTTGCTGCTCTGCAGCCTCCGCTGCTGATACCCAGGAAACCAGGGTCTTGAGTGGACCTCCAGCAAACTCCAGCAGACCTGCAACAGAGGGGCCTGACTGTTAGAAGAAAAACTAACAAATAGAAGGGGGTAGCATCAACAGCAATGAAAAGCATGTCCACATAGAAACCCTATTCAAATGTCACCACCATCAACGACCAAAGGTAGATAAATCTATGAAGACGAGGAAAAACCAGTGCAAAAAGGCTGAATATTTCAAAAACCAGAATGTCTATTCTCCTCCAAAGGATCACAGTTCCTCACCAACACTGGAGCAAAACTGGACAGAGAATGAGTTTGACAAATTGACAAGAGTAAACTTCAGAAGGTGGGTAAAAACAAACTCCTCTGAGCTAAAAGAACATGTTCTAACCCAAAGAAAGGAAGCTCAGAACCTTAAAAAAAGTTAGAGGAATTTCTAACTAGATAACCAGTTAAGAGAAGAATATAAATGGCCTGATGAAACTGAAAAACACAGCATGAGAACTTCGTGAAGTATACACAAGTATCAATAGCCAAATCGATCAAGCAAAAGACAGCATAGCTGAGATTGAAAACCACTTTAACGAAATAAAGTGTGAAAAAAAGATTAGATAAAAAAGAATGAAAAGGAACAAACAAATCCTCCAAGAAATATGAGACTATGTGAAAAGACCAAATCTACATTTGATTGGTATACCTGAAAGTGACAAGAAAAATAGAACAAAGCTGGAAAACACTCTTTGGGATATTAACCAGGAGAACTTCCCCAACCTAGCAGGACAGGCTGACATTCAGATTCAGGAAATACAATGAACACCACAAAGTTACTCTTCGAGAAGAGCAACCCCAAGACACATAATCATCAGATTCACCAAGGTTGAAATGAAGGAAAAAATGTTAAGGGCAGCCAGAGAGAAAGGTCGGAATGCCCACAAGGGGGAGCCCATCAGATTAACAGCAGACCTCTCTGCAGAAACCCTACAAGCCAGAAGAGAGTGGGGGCCAATATTCAACATTCTTAAACACAAGAATTTTCAACTCAGAATTTCATATCCAGCCAAACTAAGCTCCAAAAGTGAAGGAGAAATAAAATCCTTTACAGACAGTCAAATGCTTAGAGATTTTGTCACCACCAGGACGGTCTTACAAGAGCTCCTGAAGGAAACACTAAATATGGAAAGGAAAAACCAGTACCAGCCACAGCAATAACATACCGAATTGTAAATACCATTGATACTATGAAGAAACTGCATCAACTAACAGGCAAAAATAATCAACTAGCATCATAATGACTGGATCAAATTCACACATAACAGTAATAACCTTAAATGCAAATGGGCTAAATGCTACAATTAAAAGACACAGACTGGCAAATTGGAAAAAGAGTCAAGGCTCATTGGTGAGCTGTATTCAGGAGACCCATCTCACATGCAAAGACACACAAAGGCTCAAAATAAAGAGATGGAAAAATATTTATGAGGCAAATAGAAAGAAAAAAAAGCAGGGGTTGCAATCCTAGTCTCTGATAAAACAGACTTTAAACCAACAAATTCAAAAAAGACAAAGAAGGGCATTACATAATGGTAAGGTATCAATGCAACAAGAAGAACTAACCATACCAAATATATATGCACTCAAAACAGGAGCACACAGATTCATAAAGCAAGCTCTTAGAAACCTACAAAGAGACTTAGACTCCCACACAATAATAGTGGGGGACTTTAACACCCCACTGTCAATATTAGACAAATCAACGAGAAAGAAAATTAACAAGGATATTCAGGATTTGAACTCAGCTCCGGACAAAGCAGACCTAATAGACATCTACAGAACTCTCCACCCCGAATCAATAGAATATATACTCTTCTTAAGAAACTCACTCAAAACTGCACAACTACATGGAACCAGAACAACCTGCTCCTGAATGGCTACTGGGTCAATAACAAAATGAAGGCAGAAATAAATAACTTCTTTGAAACCAATGAGAACAAAGACACAACATGCCAGAATTGCTGGGACACGGCTATAGCACTGTTTAGAGGGAAATTAATAGCACTAAATGCCCACAGGAGAAAGCAGGAAAGATCTAAAATCGACATCCTAACATCACAATTAAAAGAACTAGAGAAGCAAGAGCAAACAAATTCAAAAGCTACCAGAAGAAAAGAAATAACTAAGATCAGAGCAGAACTGAAGGAGATAGAGACAAGAAACACCCTTCAAACAGTTAATGAATCCAGGAGCTGGTTTTTAGAAAGATTAACAAAATAGACTGCTAGCCAGATGAATAAAGGAAAAAAGAGAAAAGAATCAGACACAATAAAAACGATAAAGGGGATATCACCACTGAGCTCACAGAAATACAAACTACCATGAGAGAACATTATAAACACCTCTATGCAAATACACTAGAAAATCTAGAAGAAATGGATAAATTCCTGAATGCATACATCCTCCCATTTCAAAACCAGGAAGAAGTCAAATCCCAGGATAGACCAATAACAAGTTCTGAGATTGAGGCAGTAATTAACAGCCTACCAATGAAAAAAAGCCCAGGATCAGACAAATTCACAGCCGAATTCTACCAGAGGTACAAAGAGGAGCTGGTACCCTTCCTTCCTTCCTTCCTTCCTTCCTTCCTTCCTTCCTTCCTTCCTGCCTTCCTTCCTTCCCTCACTCCCTCCCTCCCTCTCTCCTTCCCTCCCTCCCTCCTTCCCTCCCTCCATCCCTCCTTCCTTCCTTTTCTTTCTTTCTTTCTTTCTTTCTTTCTTTCTTTCTTTCTTTCTTT
>NW_020263104.1:0-2656 GCF_003255815.1 Theropithecus gelada | reverse complement strand
TGATATGGTTTCATAGACCAGAAAGAAGATTCTCAGAAAGCTTCTTTCTCTTTCTTATCGTAGGATATTCCCTTTGGCCATATAGTCTTCAAAGGGATCCGAAATATCTGTTCTCAGATTCCACAGAAATAAGGCTAGCAAAGAGATCCACGAAATACACATGTAACACTGTGAGATGAATTAACAGAACACTAAGCAGTTTCTCAGAAAGCTTCTTTCTAGATTTCATCTGAGGATATATCCTTTTTCACCATAGAACTGTATGGGCTTCCAAATATCACTTTGCCAATTCCACAAGAACTCTCTTAGCGAAAGGCTTCTTCAGGGGAAAGCTGTAACTCTGTGAGATGATTCCGCAGAACACAAAGAAGTTTCTCAGAAAGCTTCTTTCTCTTTGTTATCGGAGGGTATTTCCTTTTGCCGAATAGTTTTCAAGGAAACGGATCCGAAATATCTGTTCTCAGATTCGACAGAAAAAAGGCTAGCAAAGAGATACACGAAATAAGGATGTAACACTGTACGATGAATTAACAGAACACTAAGAAGTTTCTCAGAAATCTTCTTTCCAGATTTCATCTGAGGATATTTCCTTCTTCACCATAGCCCTCTATGGGCTTCCAAATATCACTTTGCCAATTCTACAAGAACTGTCTTAGCGAAAGGCTTCTTGAGTGGAAAGCTGTAACTCTGTGAGATGATTTCACAGAACACAAACAAGTTTCTCAGAAAGCTTCTTTCCCTTTGTTATCGGAGGATATTTCCTTTGGCCCTATAATCTTCAAAGGGATCCGAAATATCTGTTCTCAGATTCCACAGAAATAAGGCTAGCAAAGAGATCCTCGAAATACAGAAGTAACACTGTGAGATGAATTAACAGAACACTAAGCTGTTTCTCAGAAACATTCTTTCCAGATTTCATTTGAGGATATTTCGTTTTTCACCGTAGGCCTCTGTGGGCTTCCAAATATCACTTTGCCAATTCCACAAGAACTCTCTTAGCTAAAGGCTTCTTGAGGGGAAAGCTGTAACTCTGTGAGATGATTTCACAGAACACAAAGAAGTTTCTCAGAAAGCTTCTTTATCTTTGTCATCGGAGGATACTTCCTTTGGCCCTCTAGTCTTCAAAGGGATCCGATATATCTGTTCTCAGATTCCACAGAAATAAGGCTAGCAAACAGATCCACGAAATACAGATGTAACTCAGTGAGATGAACTAACAGAACACTAACCAGTTTCTCAGAAAGCTTCTTTCCAGTTTACATCTGAGGACATTTCCTTTTTCACCATAGACTTCCATGGGCTTCCAAATATCACTGCCAATTCCACAAGAACTGTCTTAGCGAAAGGCTTCTTGAGGGGAAAGCTGTAACTCTGTGAGATGATTTCAGAGAATACACAGAAGTTTCTCAGAAAGCTTCTTTCTCTTTGTTATCGGAGAATATTTCCTTTGGCCCTGTAGTCTTCAAAGAATGGGATCCGAAATATTTGTTCTCAGATTCCACAGAAATAAGGCTAGCAAAGAGATCCACGAAATACANGAACTGTCTTAGCGAAGGCTTCTTGAGGGGAAAGCTGTAACTCTGTGAGATGATTTCAGAGAATACACAGAAGTTTCTCAGAAAGCTTCTTTCTCTTTGTTATCGGAGAATATTTCCTTTGGCCCTGTAGTCTTCAAAGAATGGGATCCGAAATATTTGTTCTCAGATTCCACAGAAATAAGGCTAGCAAAGAGATCCACGAAATACAGATGTAACTCTGTGAGACGAATTAACAGAACACTAAGCAGTTCCTCAGAAAGCTTTTTTCCCTATTTCATCTGAGGATATTTCCTTTTTCACCATAGCCCTCTATGGGCTTAAAAATATCACTTTGCCAATTCCACAAGAACTGTCTTTGCGAAAGGCTTCTTGAGGGGAAACTGTAACTCTGTGAGATGATTTCACAGAACACAAAGAAGTTTCTCAGAAAGCTTCTTTCTCTTTGTTATCGGAGGATATTTCCTTTGACCCTATAGTCTTCAAAGGGATCCGAAATTTCTGTTCTCAGATTCCACAGAAATAAGACAAGCAAAGAGATCCACGAAATACAGATGTAACTCTCTGAGGTGAATTTACAGTACACTAAGCAGTTTCTCAGAAAGCTTCTTTCCAGATTTCATCTGAGGATATTTCCTTTTTCACCGTAGCCCTCTATGGGCTTCAAAATATCACTTTGCCAATTCCACAAGTACTGTGTTAGGGAAAGGCTTCCTGGGGAGAAAGCTGTAACTCTGTGAGATGATTTCACAGAACACAAAGAAGTTTCTCAGAAAGCTTCTTTCTCTTTGTTATCGGAGGATATTTCCTTTGGCCCTATAGTTTTCAAAGAAACGGTTCAGAAATATCTGTTCTCAGATTCCACAGTAGTAAGGCTAGCAAAGAGATCCATGAAATACAGATGTAACTCTGTGAGATGAACTAACAGAACACTAAGCAGTTTCTAAGGAAGCTTCTGTCCAGATTTCATCTCAGGATATTTCCTTTTTCAACAGAGCCCTCTAGGGGTTCCAAATATCACTTTGCCAATTCCACAAGAACTGTCTTAGCGAAAGGCTTCTTGAGGGGAAAGCTGTAACTCTGTGAGATGATTTCACAGAACACAAAGAATTTTCTCAGAA
>NW_020263103.1:0-2655 GCF_003255815.1 Theropithecus gelada | reverse complement strand
CAGACGTTGACGACCCCTTTAACTCTGACTCTGACTCACTTCCCTGACGTTCGGGCTCGAGCCCACCACCTCTCTGTGGAAGTCCGTAAGGGACGATGGAAAACATTCTGCTCGTCCGAATGGCCAACCCTCCAGGTAGAATGGCCACGGGACGGAACGTTTA
Organism: Theropithecus gelada; assembly: GCF_003255815.1. Lineage (NCBI taxonomy): Eukaryota > Metazoa > Chordata > Mammalia > Primates > Cercopithecidae > Theropithecus > Theropithecus gelada. The sequence continues at coordinate 2,492 of NW_020263103.1, read as the reverse complement.
ACCTCTCAATTATCCTACAGGTCAAAGCAAAAGTGATGGATCCTGGGCCACTCGGACACCCAGACCAGGTGGCCTACATAATTACTTGGGAAGATCTGGTCCGAAACCCTCCTTTTTGGGTGAAACCCTTCCTCCATTCCCCTTCCCCATCCCAATCTACCCTCCTTGCCTTAGAGGCACCAAAGAACCGGAATTCAGATCCGCAAAAGCCGGTTCTCCCAGATGAGCCCCAGAGGGACCTCCTCCTTCTTGACCCCCTGCCTCCTGCACCTGAAAACCCCCTCCTGAGACCTCCGCCTTACGCTTCCCCCTCGGCCCCTACCCTTTCCCCAACTTCCCCCTCGGCCCCTACCGTTTCCCCAGCTTCCCCCACGGTCCCTACCCTGTCCCCAACTTCCCCCTCAGCTCCCTCCATGTCTCCCTCTCCGGTCCCACCCGAACTCACCCCTCAAGCTCCGCCAGCAACACCTCGCCTCCGCCTGCGGCGGACTGAGGACCCAGATGGCTCTCCCACTTGGCGATCCTCCCTTTTTCCCCTCCGCACCGTCAATCGTACAGTCCAATACTGGCCTTTCTCTGCCTCTGACCTCTACAACTGGAAGACCCATAACCCTTCCTTTTCCCAAGACCCTCAGGCCCTAACCTCGTTGATAGAATCCATTCTCCTCACCCACCAGCCCACCTGGGATGATTGCCAGCAGCTCTTGCAGGTCCTCCTAACCACTGAAGAGAGGCAGCGAGTCCTCCTGGAGGCCCGGAAAAATGTGCCAGGACCAGGGGGCCTCCCAACCCAACTCCCCAATGAAATAGACGAGGGATTTCCCCTCACCCGCCCGGACTGGGACTATGAAACGGCACCAGGTAGGGAGAGTCTCCGAATCTATCGCCAGGCTCTGTTGGCGGGTCTCAAAGGGGCAGGAAAACGCCCCACAAATTTGGCCAAGGTAAGAACTATAACTCAGGAAAGGGACGAAAGCCCGGCAGCCTTCATGGAAAGGCTACTGGAAGGGTTCCGAATGTATACCCCATTCGACCCAGAGGCCCTAGAACATAAGGCCACCATAGCTATGGCATTCATAGACCAAGCTGCATTAGATATCAGAGGGAAACTCCAGAGGCTGGATGGGATCCAGACCTATGGATTACAGGAATTGGTTAGGGAGGCAGAAAAAGTATATAATAAGAGAGAAACCCCTGAGGAAAGGGAAGCCAGGTTAGCGAAGGAACAGGAGGAGCGAGAGGATCGTAGGGATCGAAAGAGGGCGGGCTCTGTGCAGCCCTAAAAGAGCAATGTTGTTTTTATGCAGATCATTCAGGAGTAGTCAAGGATTCTATGGCAAAACTAAGAGAAAGATTAGACAAAAGAAAAAAAGGAGAGAGAATCTCAGCAAAATTGGTTTGAAAATTGGTACAATCGATCCCCTTGGTTTAGCACCCTAATCTCCACCATCTTAGGACCCCTCATCCTACTCACGCTCATCCTGACTTTCGGGCCGTGCATACTCAACCGCTTACTCACCCTTATTAAAAATAGATTAAACATAGTACATGCTATGGTTCTGACCCAACAATACCAGACCCTTAGAACTGAAGAAGAGGCTCAAGATTGAGCCTCTGACACAAAAAGAGGAGGGAATGAAACTAGGCCTCACAAAACCTAAAAAGTTAGCACCAGGTGGCCCTAGATAGGGTCCCACCCTGCCTCGATAGGGTCCCACCCTGATAGGGTCCCACCCTGCCAATTCCGGGAAACAACCTCATTAGGTCCCACCCTGCCAATTCCAGGGGTCTCACCCTGCCTCAAAGTTCCCGGAATCAACAACTCCAGGAAAGAACCTCATAAGGTCCTGCTCTAACCAATTAAACCAAGACCCCTTGCTCAGGCTATAGCTAGACCCAATCATTTTACGCCTTAAGCTTTGTTTGAATTTCGCGCCATAAGCTGTGTTTGAACTTGTGTTTGCCTATATAAACAGCCTGTAACAAGCAGTCGGGGTCCCAGGGCCAACTTAGAGCTTGGGACCCTAGCGCGCTAGCAATAAATAACTCTCTGCTGTGAACCTCGTGTCGGTGATCCTTCGCGGCGACCCCTGCCCAGGAGGGAATCGAGAGTTCGGTTCCAACACACCTAATGAGAAACACCCACAGGTGTGGAGGGGCAGGCCACCCCTTCAACCCATTACTTGACAAATTAAAGCTGTGTTTAGGCTTCATTTATGTCATCCTGGATTTCTCAAGAGTTACAATTTTTTGATACATTAATTACAATTATAGGATTGTTTAAAGATCAAACAAGACAATGTATATTGATGTGTTTTGTAATCTTTGTTGTTGTTTGTTTGTTTGAGACTGAGTCTCACTCTGTCACCCAGGCTGGGGTTCAGTGGCGTGAGTGAACCTTGGCTCACTGCAACCTCCGCCTCCTGGGTTCAAGCGATTTTCCCGTCTCAACCTCCCGAGTAGCTGGGACTACAGGTGCCTGCCACCACACT
>NW_020263102.1:0-2657 GCF_003255815.1 Theropithecus gelada | reverse complement strand
AAGCATCCTGGGGAGCTTAGTGAGTTGAAGGCACTGCAATTCCTCCCAAAAGAGGCATCAGTTTTTGGTGGATCCTTGAGCCCAGGAAGGCAATAGACAAGACATCAGGGTTCACCGGAAGACACAACAAAATTGCAGTGAGGAAGGGCTGCAGCCAAAGGTTTTATGCTCCACGAGAAGGGGTTCTCAGGGCTCTAAGCAGCAGGCAGAAGATTTATTGCATGTGTGGTTAGGTGATGGTGACCTACAGTTTTCACTGGGAACTGGCATCAAGAGTAACTCGACCTCCTACTCATGCACGTTTCTCTCTGTCTCTTTGCATTTTGTGTCTCTCTCCCCATCTCTCTCGCTCCTTATCCTCTCAGCCTCCTCTGTCTCTCTCGCCATCTCTCTTCCTCTCTCTCACTCCCTTCTCCCCATGTTTCTTTCTCTCTCCTTCTTTTCCACTTCTGTCTCCCTCCTCATCTCGCTGCATGCCACTGTTCATGCTCCTGGGAATCCACATGGATGGGTGGACACGGGACTCCTAGGCTAATTTTCACGGCACAAGCACAGGGCTGCAGGACCTCGGTCCCCCACCTCCCAGCATCCTCAGAATGAGAGGTGTGGGGTGTGCTCATGCTCTCCTGGGCAGGCGCCTCACACTTCAGGAAGCAAAGTGCAGGACAAAGCTGGTACAAGTGACATCCCTGTGTGGCTGCCAGCTTCCAGCTTGGGATCTGCTGAGGCCAGAGGACACCTGCCCAGGACAGACCCTGCACCAGGGTGGGGGTAGGGGTGGGTTTTGGCGTGGGAATGGGGATGGGAGCAGCCACTGCACACCAGTCCCTGGCTGGCTTCCTGCCCTGCACCTTGTCATGCAAGGCCTCCCCTCTCACCCCTACCCCTGCCTCTCACCACCTCCACCCCTAGGCTGCCCAGATCCAGGCTCCAGAAGTCTCCGAGGATCCAAGAACTAAGGGCAACCACTGGACTCCTCAGCCCCGAGTCCATGTCAGTCACCCCTCTGCAGGCTGACAAACCTTGGCTGTCACTGATCCTCCACCCCAAACCAGCCACAGCCCCATGCCCCCACCAGCATTACCATCTCCTCCTAACCACAGCCCTGAGAGCTCTACTTCCTGGTAAACTTCCCCCTTCCCATCCCGGTCCAGGCAAGTCCAAAGGCCAGCACCCTCCACCCACCCTTCCTGGGGGCCACTCTACTGTCTGCTTGCCCAGATGTCTTCGACTGGCTTTCCCAAGCTAGAACAGATGACAGGGATGAGCCCCCAGCCTCTGCCGGGAAGATTTGCCAAAATGTTCTCCATTTAGAAACGGGCAGTGACGGGGCCTAGGGATGACCCCAGGGTTGTCACTCAAGCAGCAAGAAGGGCAAGGAGCCCAGTTTACTGCCCTTACCCTTGGAGGACTTGGCTGGGGCTTCACAAGGCCCTACAGGGGCAGCAGGGGGGCAAATCCACCCTTCTCTGGAAGAAGTAGCCACGATCCCCAGGAAGCAGCAGATGGGGGCGCACTGGCAGAGCCCTCGCGTGCTGCAGTGCATGGCCAGCAGGTCTGTACTCAGCCTTAGCCCTGGGGAGTCACAAAATAGACTGAGACCCTTACAGGTTTGGCTCTTGAGTCCCCACCCCAAAACTGATGTAGAATTGTAATCCTCCTGTGTCAAGGGAGGAACCTGGTGGGAGGGGATTGGATCTGGGGACAGTTTCCCCTGTGCTGCTCCCCTGAGAGTGAGGGAGTTCTCAGGAGAGCTGATGGTTTTAAAGTATGGCACTTCCTCGTTCTCAACTCACTCCCTCCTGCCGCCTTGTGAAGAAGGTGCCTGTTTCCCCTTCGCCTTCCGCCATGATTGTAAGTTCCCTGAACTGCGAGTCAATTAAGCCTGTTTCCTTTATAAATTACCCAATCTCAGGTCTTTCTTTATAGCAGTATGAAAACAAACCAATACAGACCCCTTCCCTGAGGTGCCTTCTCCTTAGGTAACCAGCTGCCCCCATGCTCTTCTGCCCCCTGGTCTTTCTGGTCCCCTCATGAGGCCCAAGTGATCCATATGGCCAGCCCCAGCCCCCTCCTACAGCAGGCCTGTGTGGCCGCTGGAGAGCCCATGCTCATTTCCTCACACCGAGGGGGCCTGATATGCTTTCTGGATCCTGGAGGAAACTGACCCCCTATTCTCAGGCTGGTGCAACTTCTTCCAAGACCTCAAAACTGGACAATGTGAACTGGTCTTTTTTCTTGTCTCCTCTTGCTAGGACTGTCATTGGGACAATCATAGATGGGCGTGGGAGTAGAGGACAATGGATCAATGGATGGATGGACAGTAGTCCAGGGAGGAGGATATCCCTGTGTGTCCTGAACTGGGCCCTTCCTCCACTGAGCAGCCTTCCTGAGTGAGTTTATACAATCGTCCCTTGGTATCCATGGAGGATTAGTTCTAGGGTCCCGGGGATGCCAAAATCCATGGATGCTCAAGTCTCTGACATAACATGGCCTAGTATTTACATAAAAGCTATGCACATCCTCCCGTAGACATTAGACCATCTCTAGATTATTCATGATATGTAATACAATGCAGATGCTATATAAATGGTTGTGATAACTATATTGTTTAGGGAATGATGACAAGAACAAAGTCTGCACATGTTCAGTAGAGA
>NW_020263101.1:2065-2658 GCF_003255815.1 Theropithecus gelada | reverse complement strand
GAATCGCTTGAATCCAGGGGGCAGAGGTTGCAATGAGCCGAGACCACACCACTGCACTCCAGCCTGGGAGACAGAGAGAGACTCCATCTCAAAAAACAAATTTTAAAAAAAGGAAAAAAAAAATTAAAACAAAGGAATAAATATATACACATATATAAGAGTTAGAGCGGCGGAGCGCAGTGGCTCACGCCTGTAATCCCAGCACTTTGGGAGGCCGAGGCGGGCAGATCACCTGAGGTCGGGAGTTCGAGAGCAGCCTGACTAACATGGAGAAACCTGGTATCTACTAAAAATACAAAATTGGCCGGGCGCGGTGGCTCACGTCTGTAATCCCAGCACTTTGGGAGGCCGAGACGGGTGGATCATGAGGTCAGGAGTTCGAGACCATCCTGGCTAACATGGTGAAACCCCGTCTCTACTAAAATTACAAAAAATTAGCCGGGCGTGGTGGCGTGCGCCTGTAGTCCCAGCTACTTGGGAAGCTGAGGCAGGAGAATGGCTTGAACTCGGGAGGCGGAGCGGAGCTTGCAGTGAGCCGAGATTGTGCCACTGCACTCCAGCCTGGGCGACAGAGCGAGACTCCGTCTCAAAAA
>NW_020263101.1:0-1966 GCF_003255815.1 Theropithecus gelada | reverse complement strand
AAAAAAAAAAAAAAAAAAAAAAAAAAAAAAATTATCTGGGCGTGGTGGCGCATGCCTGTAACCCCAGCTACTCAGGAGGCTGAGGCAGGAGATCACGCCATTGAACTCCAGCCTGGGCAACAAGGGCAAAACTCTATCTCAAACAACAACAACAACAAAGCAAACAAAAAAACAACGGTCAGAATGACTCACATCCCAAGGGTCTCTTGGTGAAAAAGTTTTTCTGTTTTTTTTTCAGACAGAGTCTGTCACCCAGGCTGGAGTGCAGTGGTGCAATCTTAGCTCACCGCAACCTCCGCCTCCTGGGGTCAAGCGATTCTTAGGCCTCAGCCTCCTGAGTAGCTGGGATTATAGGCACCCGCAACCACGCGTGGCTAAATTTTGTTGTGTATTTTTAGTAGAGACGGGGTTTCACCATATTGGCCAAGCTGGTCTCGAACTCCTGGCCTCTAGTTACCTACCTGCCTCTCAAAATGCTGGGATTACAGGCGCTCTACTGAACAGCAGAAGCTTCTTGTTCTTGGGTTTGGTTTACTCATCAAAGAAGGGGTGGCATGCATTAGATGTTGTAAAATTTTCTAAGTTCTAATACATATTCTAAAAATATATAGAAACCATTTCAGAATGTTAAGACTATAATACTAAATTACCCCAATCCTGCCACTCAAATGCACAACTACTTCCATTGTTGAATTAATGCCTTTAACACACTTCCTTTTCGGTAGCACACACTGCGTTCAATCATGTCTGCTACTGTATCCCTCTCGAGAGTAGGAAGCCCCCACCCGAGGCCACCTGGAATCTTTCCGCAGGACCATTGCATGAGGCAGGACCACCCTTAATGGTTCTGCCTTAAAAGCGCCAATTTAAATCCTCAGCAGCAATACTCGACATGACCACAAGATGGTGATGTTGCTCCTGAAATGTTCCTATTGCCTTGGTAAAGTCACACGGGTGGCAATGATTTCAAACAAGAATTTGGAAATTTTTCCAAGTTGGAAAAAAAATAAGACGATTTCCAAAATGTTATATTTACAAAAAGTATTACTTAGAACTGGGCATGGTGGCGCGTATCTGTAGTCCCAGCTGCTTGGGAGGTTGCCGCAGGAAAATGGCTTGAGCCCAGGAGTTTGAAGCCAACCTAGGCGACATCACAAGACCCCAACTCAAGAAACAAAAACTAGGCCGCGCGCGGTGGCTCACGCCTGTAATCCCAGCACTTCGGGAGGCTGAGGTGGGTGGATCACGAGGTCAAGAGATCGAGACCATCCCAGGCCAACATGGTGAGACCCCGTCTCTACTAAAAATACAAAAATTAGCTGGGCGTGGTGGCGGGTGCCCGTGGTCCCAGCTACTCGGGAGGCTGAGGCAGGGGAATCGCTTGAATCCAGGGGGCAGAGGTTGCAATGAGCCGAGACCACACCACTGCACTCCAGCCTGGGAGACAGAGAGAGACTCCATCTCAAAAAACAAATTTTAAAAAAAGGAAAAAAAAAATTAAAACAAAGGAATAAATATATACACATATATAAGAGTTAGAGCGGCGGAGCGCAGTGGCTCACGCCTGTAATCCCAGCACTTTGGGAGGCCGAGGCGGGCAGATCACCTGAGGTCGGGAGTTCGAGAGCAGCCTGACTAACATGGAGAAACCTGGTATCTACTAAAAATACAAAATTGGCCGGGCGCGGTGGCTCACGTCTGTAATCCCAGCACTTTGGGAGGCCGAGACGGGTGGATCATGAGGTCAGGAGTTCGAGACCATCCTGGCTAACATGGTGAAACCCCGTCTCTACTAAAATTACAAAAAATTAGCCGGGCGTGGTGGCGTGCGCCTGTAGTCCCAGCTACTTGGGAAGCTGAGGCAGGAGAATGGCTTGAACTCGGGAGGCGGAGCGGAGCTTGCAGTGAGCCGAGATTGTGCCACTGCACTCCAGCCTGGGCGACAGAGCGAGACTCCGTCTCAAAA
>NW_020263100.1:0-2661 GCF_003255815.1 Theropithecus gelada | reverse complement strand
GGGGTCGGTGGCTCACACCTGTAATCCTAGCACTTTGGGAAGCCGAGGCTGGCGGATCATTTGAGATCAGGAGTTTGAGACCAGCCTGCCCAACATGGTGAAACCCCGTCTCTACTAAAAATACAAAAATTAGCCGGGCGCGGTGCTGGGCGCCTGTAATTCCAGCACTCAGGAGGTTGAGGCAGGAGAATCGCTTGAACCTGGGAAGCGGAGGTTGCAGTGACCCGAGATTGTGCCACTGCACTTGAGGCTGGGTGACAGAGCAGAGCAAGACTCCATCTCCAAAAAAAAAAAAAAAAAAAAAAGGCCAGCAGTGGTGGTGTGGTGGTTGCTCACCCCTGTACCCAGCACTTTGGGAGGCTGAGGACGGCGGATCAGCTGAGTTCAGGAATTGGAGAGCAGCCTGACCCACATGGCAAGAAACCCCATCTCCACTAAAAATACAAAACTTAGCTGGGCGTGGTGGTGGACGCTTGTAATCACAACTACTTGGGAGGCTGAGGCAAGAGAATTGCTTGAATCTGGGAGGAGAAGTTTGGAGTGAGCCGAGATCCCACCATTGCACTCCAGCCTGGGCGACATAGGGAGATTCCATCTCAAAAAACAAAGAAAGAAAGAAAAGAAAAGAAAAAAATACTTGTGTTTCAAGAGTAACTACATGAAATGTTAAAGATGCTAATTCGCTGGACCAGAGTAACCATTGGACTGTGTATAAATATATTAAAACATCATGTCTTACTCCTTAAATATGGACAGTAAAATAAACAAAATGAAGCTTGTATTTAGTAAACCAGTTACAGCAAACAAAAAAAAAACACTGTCTCTGAAAGACATTTTCTTTTTTTCTTTCTTTCTTTTTTTTTTTTTGAGACGGAGTCTTGATCTGTTGCCCAGGCTGGAGTGCAGTGGCCAGATCTCGGCTCACTGCAAGCCCCGCCTCCCGGGTTCACGCCATTCTCCTGCCTCAGCCTCCCGAGTAGCTGGGACTACAGGGGCCCGCCACCTCGCCCGGCTAGTTTTTTGTAGTTTTTAGTAGAGACGGGGTTTCACCGGGTTAGCCAGGATGGTCTCTATCTCCTGACCTCGTGATCCGCCCGTCTCGGCCTCCCAAAGTGCTGGGATTACAGGCTTGAGGCACCGCGCCCGGCCCTCAAAGACATTTTCAAACATTTCTATTGAACACTCTTGTACATTTCACCCATTATCTGAGAAAAATTAAGCATTTGGCACCAAGGAATCATTCAGAACAACAACCCTCAGGGGAGAAGGAGACAACTGAGATCAAAGAGAACTTAATCATCTCCAAAGGCATTTTGCTCCTAAAATCGTGGCCAAGGCATCAGAAGTAGGGCCTGCCCTTTCGGGCTTCCACCCACCGCTTCAGGCTGACCAAGGTGTTATTTTTCACCACTTTATGAATTATATTTCCTTTCAAGCCTGTGTTTACCATTCCCTATTTCACAACTATGCCTTTATGTGGAGTGGAAAAACTGTACAAAATACTTTGTTCCAAGGTGACCTCTAAGGATAATACCAAAGATTGCAATCAAGGAAAGTTAATTTACTGAGTGCCAGAATGTGCAAAGGAGTAGAAGTACCTGACCCTNATTTATTTTGCATCATTTTCATATATAATGCCTGTTGAAGAACTTCAATCTCTCCATCCACATGTCGATCTTCTGAAGATGCAATTTCCACTGCTTCTATAGGATCAAACAGTAAGGTTTGGTAATGAAGAAGGAAGACTGAGAATAGTCTAACATAAAAGTAGTAATTTTTAGTTGTAATAAAGTTCAGACACAGAGCCAAACCATATCAAAATGTAAATTACACTTTTAGCTGGGGGACAAGATGGTCAACCAGATGCAGTCAGGAAACATCTCTTCCACAGAGAGAAAACAAAATATTAAGTAAATCGTCACACTCTGAACAGATCTTTGGGAAAAAAAGAAACACATGAAGTCAATAGAGCGGCAATACAGACACTGAGTTTGAAGAGGGAGGAAGCTAGGAAGCCAGACGGAGTCACCAGACACCAGGACCAGCTCTTGGTCCAGAACGGGACCTAAGGAAGGAGAGAGTGAAGGAACTATGGGTCACACACGCTTGCCATGGACCTCNTTCCCCTACCCCAGGAAGCACAGCACAGACAGAGGCAGTGTCTGCTTAAAGGAAGGAGAGGGAAGCAGGCACATGTTGCCATGAAGCCCAGCGCTGGGCCTCACACTGGGCAGAGCACTAAAGTGCCTGACCCCGACCAGAGGACCATAAACAGAATCTCTGGACCTGTCCCAGTCCCATCAGGAAACTTGCAAAGCCAGTGGGTTGGAGTAGCCACTTCAAGCCCTCTTCTAGTCCTTTCCGGCCAGAACAACACAGCAACTTTGAATATGTGCAAACCTAGGCTTAGAGCGCCCTCTAATGCTGAAAAGAAGCAGTGACCATAGGACAACACAATAACCAACCTGCTTAGAATCTGTGAAAGAATAAGCACAAAGCCAGACCGCTGAGGCTGTAATAAATACCTAATCATGTAATGTGCTCATTTGATGCCCACAAGCATCAAATACATTCATAAAACCATGACTTGAAAGCTAAAGCACCAGAGATTGACACTAAAGTGATGAAGATGTGTGGTCTCATAGTCAAAGACCTTGAAAC
>NW_020263099.1:0-2660 GCF_003255815.1 Theropithecus gelada | reverse complement strand
AAACCAGGAAGAAATTGAATCCCTGAATAGACCGATAACAAGTTCTGTAATTGAGGCAGTAATTAATAGCCTACCAACCAAAAAAAGCCCAGGACCAGACAGATTCCCTGCTGAATTTTACCAGAGGTACAAAGGAGCTGGTACCATTCCTTCTGAAACTATTCCAAACAACGGAAAAAGAGGGACTCCTCCCTAACTCATTTTATGAGGCCAACATCATCCAGATACCAAAACCAGGCAGAGACACAACAACAAAAAAAGAGAATTTCAGGCCAATATCCCTGATGAACATCGATGCAAAAATCTTCAATAAAATACTGACAAACCGAATCCAGCAGCACATTAAAAAGCTTATCCACCATGATCAAGTCGGCTTCTTCCCTGGGATGCAAAGCAGGTTCAACACATGCAAATCAATAAACATAATCCATCACATAAACAGAACCAATAAGAAAAACTACCTATAAGATTATTTCAGTAGATGCAGAAAAGGCCTTCCATAAAATTCAACACTCCTTCATGCTAAAAACACTCAATAAACTATGTATTGATGGAATATATCTCAAAGTAATCAGAGCTATTTATGACAAACCCACAGTCAATATCATACTGAATGGGCAAAAGCTGGAAGCCTTCCCTTTGAAAACCAGCACAAGACAAGGATACCCTCTCTCACCACTCCTATTCAACATAGTTTTGGAAGTTCTGGTCAGGGCAATTAGGCAAGAGAAAGAAATCAAGGGTATTCAAATAGGAAGAGAGGAAGTCAGATTGTCTCTGTTTGCAGATGACATGATTGTATATTTAGAAAACCCCATTGTCCCAGCCCAAAATCTCCTTAAGCTGGTAAGCAACTTCAGCAAAATCTCAGGATCCAAAATCAATGGCAAAAATCACAAGCATTCCTGTATACCAATAGTAGACAGAGAGCCAAATCATGAGCAAACTCCCATTCACAACTGCTGCAAAGAGAATAAAATATCTAGGAATCCAACTTACAAGGGATGTGAAAGACCTCTTCAAGAACTACAAACCACTGCTCAAGGAAATAATAGAGGACACAAATAAATGGAAAAACATTCCATGCTCATGGATAGGAAGAATTAATATCGTGAAAATGGTCATACTGCCCAAAGTAATTTATAGAGTCAATGCTATTCCCATCAAGCTACCATTGACTCTCTTCACAGAATTAGAAAAAATTACTTTACATTTCCTGTGGAACCAAAAAAGAGCCCGTATAGTCAAGACAATCCTAAGCAGAAAGAGCAACGCCGGAGGCATCACACTACCTGACTTGAAAGTATACTACAAGGTTACAGTAACCAAAACAACATGGTGCTGGTACCAAAATAGATAAACAGACCAATGGCACAGAACAGAGACCTCAGAAATAACACCACACATCTACAACCATCTGATCATTGCCAAACCTGACAAAAAGAAGCAATGGGGAAAGCATTTCCTACTTAATAAATGGTGTTGGGAAAACTGGCAAGCCATATGCAGAAAACTGAAACTTGACCCCTTCCTTACACCTTATACAAAAATTAACTCAAGATGGATTAAAGATTTAAACGTAAGACCTAAAACCATAAAAACCCTAGAAGAAAGCCTAGGTAATACAATTCAGGACATAGGCATGGGCAAAGACTATAACACCAAAAGCAATGGCAGCAAAACCAGATGGGATCTAATTAAACTAAAGAGCTTCTGCACAGCAAAAGAAACTATCATCAGGGTGAACAGGCAAACTACAGAGTGGGAAATAATTTTTGTAATCCATCTGACAAAGGGCTAATGTCTAGAATCTACAAGAAACTTAAACAAATTTACAAGAAAAAAACAACCCCATCGAAAAGTGGGCAAAGGATATGAAGAGACACTTCTCAAAAGAAGACATGCAGTCAACAAACATTTGAAAAAAAGCTCATCATCACTGGTCATTGGAGAAATGCAAATCAAAACCACAATGAGATACCATCTCATGCCAGTTAGAGTGGTGATTATTAAAAAGTCAGGAAGCAACAGATGCTGGAGAGGATGTGGAAAAATAGGAATGCTTTTATACTGTTGGTGGGGGTGTAAATTAGTTCAACCATTGTGGAAGCCAGTGTGGCAGTTTCTCAGGGATGGAGAACCAGAAATTCCCCTTTGACCCTGCAATTCCATTAATAGGTAAATAGCCAAAGTATTATAAATCATTCTACTATAAAGACACATACACACATAGGTTTATTGCAGCAATATCCACAATAGCAAGGACTTGGAACCAACCCAAATACCCATCAATGATAGACTGGATAAAGAAAATGTGGCACATATACACCATGGAATACTATGCAGCCATAAAAAAGAATGAGTTCACGTCCATTGCAGGGACATGGATGAGTCGGAAACCATCATTCTCAGCAAACTAACCCAACAACAGAAAACCAAACACTGCATGTTCTCACTTGTAAGTGGGAATTGAACAAGGAGAACATATGGGCACAGGGAGGGAAACATCACACACTGGGGCCTGTTGTGGGGTGGGGGGCAAGGAGAGGGATAGCATTAGGAGAAATACCTAATGTAGATGACAGGTTTGTCATGAGGTAAACCACCATGGTACAGTATTGGAGGGAAATTTATAGCACTAAATGCTCACAGGAGAAAGC
>NW_020263098.1:0-2660 GCF_003255815.1 Theropithecus gelada | reverse complement strand
AAACCAGGAAGAAATTGAATCCCTGAATAGACCGATAACAAGTTCTGTAATTGAGGCAGTAATTAATAGCCTACCAACCAAAAAAAGCCCAGGACCAGACAGATTCCCTGCTGAATTTTACCAGAGGTACAAAGGAGCTGGTACCATTCCTTCTGAAACTATTCCAAACAACGGAAAAAGAGGGACTCCTCCCTAACTCATTTTATGAGGCCAACATCATCCAGATACCAAAACCAGGCAGAGACACAACAACAAAAAAAGAGAATTTCAGGCCAATATCCCTGATGAACATCGATGCAAAAATCTTCAATAAAATACTGACAAACCGAATCCAGCAGCACATTAAAAAGCTTATCCACCATGATCAAGTCGGCTTCTTCCCTGGGATGCAAAGCAGGTTCAACACATGCAAATCAATAAACATAATCCATCACATAAACAGAACCAATAAGAAAAACTACCTATAAGATTATTTCAGTAGATGCAGAAAAGGCCTTCCATAAAATTCAACACTCCTTCATGCTAAAAACACTCAATAAACTATGTATTGATGGAATATATCTCAAAGTAATCAGAGCTATTTATGACAAACCCACAGTCAATATCATACTGAATGGGCAAAAGCTGGAAGCCTTCCCTTTGAAAACCAGCACAAGACAAGGATACCCTCTCTCACCACTCCTATTCAACATAGTTTTGGAAGTTCTGGTCAGGGCAATTAGGCAAGAGAAAGAAATCAAGGGTATTCAAATAGGAAGAGAGGAAGTCAGATTGTCTCTGTTTGCAGATGACATGATTGTATATTTAGAAAACCCCATTGTCCCAGCCCAAAATCTCCTTAAGCTGGTAAGCAACTTCAGCAAAATCTCAGGATCCAAAATCAATGGCAAAAATCACAAGCATTCCTGTATACCAATAGTAGACAGAGAGCCAAATCATGAGCAAACTCCCATTCACAACTGCTGCAAAGAGAATAAAATATCTAGGAATCCAACTTACAAGGGATGTGAAAGACCTCTTCAAGAACTACAAACCACTGCTCAAGGAAATAATAGAGGACACAAATAAATGGAAAAACATTCCATGCTCATGGATAGGAAGAATTAATATCGTGAAAATGGTCATACTGCCCAAAGTAATTTATAGAGTCAATGCTATTCCCATCAAGCTACCATTGACTCTCTTCACAGAATTAGAAAAAATTACTTTACATTTCCTGTGGAACCAAAAAAGAGCCCGTATAGTCAAGACAATCCTAAGCAGAAAGAGCAACGCCGGAGGCATCACACTACCTGACTTGAAAGTATACTACAAGGTTACAGTAACCAAAACAACATGGTGCTGGTACCAAAATAGATAAACAGACCAATGGCACAGAACAGAGACCTCAGAAATAACACCACACATCTACAACCATCTGATCATTGCCAAACCTGACAAAAAGAAGCAATGGGGAAAGCATTTCCTACTTAATAAATGGTGTTGGGAAAACTGGCAAGCCATATGCAGAAAACTGAAACTTGACCCCTTCCTTACACCTTATACAAAAATTAACTCAAGATGGATTAAAGATTTAAACGTAAGACCTAAAACCATAAAAACCCTAGAAGAAAACCTAGGTAATACAATTCAGGACATAGGCATGGGCAAAGACTATAACACCAAAAGCAATGGCAGCAAAACCAGATGGGATCTAATTAAACTAAAGAGCTTCTGCACAGCAAAAGAAACTATCATCAGGGTGAACAGGCAAACTACAGAGTGGGAAATAATTTTTGTAATCCATCTGACAAAGGGCTAATGTCTAGAATCTACAAGAAACTTAAACAAATTTACAAGAAAAAAACAACCCCATCGAAAAGTGGGCAAAGGATATGAAGAGACACTTCTCAAAAGAAGACATGCAGTCAACAAACATTTGAAAAAAAGCTCATCATCACTGGTCATTGGAGAAATGCAAATCAAAACCACAATGAGATACCATCTCATGCCAGTTAGAGTGGTGATTATTAAAAAGTCAGGAAGCAACAGATGCTGGAGAGGATGTGGAAAAATAGGAATGCTTTTATACTGTTGGTGGGGGTGTAAATTAGTTCAACCATTGTGGAAGCCAGTGTGGCAGTTTCTCAGGGATGGAGAACCAGAAATTCCCCTTTGACCCTGCAATTCCATTAATAGGTAAATAGCCAAAGTATTATAAATCATTCTACTATAAAGACACATACACACATAGGTTTATTGCAGCAATATCCACAATAGCAAGGACTTGGAACCAACCCAAATACCCATCAATGATAGACTGGATAAAGAAAATGTGGCACATATACACCATGGAATACTATGCAGCCATAAAAAAGAATGAGTTCACGTCCATTGCAGGGACATGGATGAGTCGGAAACCATCATTCTCAGCAAACTAACCCAACAACAGAAAACCAAACACTGCATGTTCTCACTTGTAAGTGGGAATTGAACAAGGAGAACATATGGGCACAGGGAGGGAAACATCACACACTGGGGCCTGTTGTGGGGTGGGGGGCAAGGAGAGGGATAGCATTAGGAGAAATACCTAATGTAGATGACAGGTTTGTCATGAGGTAAACCACCATGGTACAGTATTGGAGGGAAATTTATAGCACTAAATGCTCACAGGAGAAAGC
>NW_020263097.1:0-2661 GCF_003255815.1 Theropithecus gelada | reverse complement strand
CTGGGCCCGGGGGTCAGGTGGAGGGCAGGCTGAGCTGCCAGCTGTTTCATCTCAGCCTGGAGCAAGGCCACCACTCTCAGCGCCTGGCCTCCTCATTTCCCAAAGCTCAGCTCAGCCTACATGTGCCGCCCCCTCTGTGCCCCAGGCCCAGGTTGGGCACTGGTCAGGACAGTGCTCCTCAGCATAGAAGATGAGGCTGGAGGGAGGAGCCTGGGCTGTAACATGGCCAGGATAGCAGTGGGGAGCCATTGGAGATGTTTGAGCAGAGGAGTGACAGGGCCAGATTCGAGTTTTGGAAAGATAACATCTTGAGTCATTAAACAGATTTCTAGAATTTCAGATTTATTTATTTATTTATTTAGAGACTCACTTCATTCTGTCACCCCGGCTGTAGTGCAGTGGTGCAAGCTCTGCTCACTGCAATCACTCAAGACCAAGTGATTTTCATGCCTCAGCCTCCTGAGTAGCTAGGACTACGGGTGTACACCACCACACCCGGCTAATTTTTATATTTTTAGTAGAGGCAGGGTTTCGCCATGTTGGCCAGGCTGGTCTCGAACCCCCGGCCTCATGTGATCCACCCGCCTTGGCCTCCCAAAGTGCTGGGATTACAGGTGTGAGCCACTACGCCTTGCCGGATTTTGGATTCTTGATACTGTAACAATCACTCTCCAGAGTTTGGCCAGCTTCATGCTCCATCAGTGGTCTCACCATAGACCTTCTAATCTTGATTGTGTTGACGGGTGTCTATTTTCTAATGGTGTTTGGTTTTGGAACCTGAATTTCTTTGAAAAAGAGAGAGTATGTGCATTTTCCCAGATGCCTAGTAGCCAACTGCACTTCTCCATGTGTGCATCGTCCCCTGAGCTGGCAAGAAGATCCTACTAGGTGGTCTGCATGCCATGCTATCTCGGCCTTGCACCCTGGGGGCCCGAGTAACTAGCTCTCACCAACAGAAAGAGGTGTGATGGACATCACCTGAGGCCAGACTCTAAGACCTCTGTGTGCCCCCTCCGTGTCTCCTGTCTGCAGCTGTTGTCCACACCAAGGGTGGCCTACAGAGTGAAGTGAGGACCTTGGGACTTCCTCCAGGACAGCCCTCGCTGTCCAAATCTCCCCCTGCTGCAGAGCTGCCGCCAGTCAAGCCCTTGTTTCTGGCTTTCCGTGCCCTAAATAAACTTCCGCCAGGTTTGAGCCATCAGCATTCTGTGGTGGGTGTCGCTGCTGCGAGGTTGCCCTCATGCATGCAAACTCCTCACAGGTAAAGGTGATCTGCCCGTGGACATACCTGTTACAGAAGTTTCCCACCTGCTGTGTGCATCTTGCCTGCATGCAGTCACCATTCTTTGTGCAGTTGATGCCTCCATCTGCTCCTGTGTGGTTTCTTCTTTTGGTTCCTTTATTATCTCTTTTGGTGCTGTTTCCCAGGGACTTAACTGCCAGAAGTTTGGTAAATCTTCAGCTCTCCAGTTCACCTTTTCTATAGATTTAAACAGACATTGAACACTTCACCTAGCATTGGGGTGGAAGGAAGGTGCAGGCTCAGCCCCTGGCCCTGATCTGCAGTAACTTCGTGACTTTGGGCCAGGCCCTTCCAGATTTTACAGCCTCAGCTGCACAGAAAGGCACCTCCCTCATAGCAGGACCATGCCTAGTCCTTGAGGAATCAGGGGAAGGGTGTAATTTGTCTTCCTCCAGGACAGCCCACTCAGGCCGGGTGTTCCCTGCTGAATCTCCACATCTCACTGGGCCTGGCAGCGCTTCCTGACAAGCAGTCTCACATTCAGGGCGCCCTTCTCGGCCAAACTGATCTCACACCCTTGAGAAACTCCAGAATGAGTCTGAGAAGCCTCACCGGGGCTGATACATCCCTCCAAGGTGGGGGTCAGGAGACTCCCTGGCCAGGAGTGGCCTCCCCTGAGCCAGCTCCAGGCTTTGCCAGGCCCCCTTGGAGCCTGCACCAACCGTGCCCACCAGCCATAGGCCAGCACCCATGGAGGCTGGCGGGTCTGTGAGCCCAGGATTAGGGGCCCACAGAGGCAGACCCAGGGGTCCCAGAGGTCACAGACAGGGCTGTCAGCTTCTCTCAGCCCATGCAACCTGGCCCTGGCCCACCAGGCCAATCCTGTGAGGGTGCGTACACCACCCCAATCCCCGGGGCCACACCCCACCTGGCTCCTGTCCCACGGGTGCCCCAGGGAGGTCTTTCTTTCTTCTCTGCCCACAGTTCACCCTCTCCCTGAGCCCTCTTCCCTCACCTGGGATCTGATCTTTCCTCCTGGACACTCATCATGCCCACAGCTTGGTCACCTTCTCTGTGCTAGAGATCCTGCCAATCCCTAAGCCCCTTCCCCAGCCTCGGTCTCCCCATCCCGGGAGCAGGGCAGTGATGCCACCTTGTACATGCCTCTGTCTCCAGCCCTGGCTCTTCTCCAAAGTGTGATGCGGGTCTCCAGTGGCCTGAGACCTCCATCTCTCAGAGGCACCCCTCCCCTGGCAGTTCAGGGTTGGTAGCCACCTCTTTCACTCCCTGCCTGATCAGTTCAACCTCCTAAACCTCTGTCTACTCTGAGCACTGCCGGGCCCTACTCCAGTGCTGACCCCTCCTCACCTGTCCCATTCCCAGCTCCCCAACTCACCTCGTCTCCATCCTGGCTGCCA
>NW_020263096.1:0-2661 GCF_003255815.1 Theropithecus gelada | reverse complement strand
TATGAAAGGACTTTCTAAGCCTCAGAACAGTGGAAGAACTGAACAAAGGAAAAAACTAATACATATACAAGGAGATTTTGTGGAAGAAAAAAAATGGATCAAACTTAAGCAAAAAACTGGGAAGGATCTTGGTAAAAGATATGTCAGAAGGAAGTAATATTCTTTAAGATATTCTTAGAAATTCATCGGACAGGCGGGGTGTGGTGGTTCACGCCCATAATCCCTGTACTTTGGGAGGCAGAGGTGGGTGGATCACTTGAGGTCAGGAGTTTGAGACCAGCCTGGGCAACATGGTGGAACCCCGTCTTTACTAAAAATACAAAAATTAGCCGGGTGTGGTGGCACACTCGGGAGGCTGAGGCAGGAGAATCACCTGAACCTTGGAGACATAGGTTGCAGTGAGCTGAGATCATACCACTCCACTCCAGCCAGGCCACTGAGTGAGACTGCCTCAAAACAAACAAATGAACAAACAAAAAGAAGAGACACTCATCAAAGAGAGGGAAAAAATGAGCAAAGGAAATCAGCAGAGGTTTCATTGAAGGACAGAGAGAAATGGTCAATACATGGATGAAAACATGTTTAACTTCAGTAATAATCAAGTAAGCACATACCAACACAACATGCACACTGTTTTTATCAAATGTGTACATGTTTTGGAAATGAGTACTCCCAATTAATATGTACAGAGCACTTCGCAGTGCCCAGCACAGGGGTGGCACCCTGTGTGTGAGAATGAAATAGGTAGACTCGTGCCCTGCTGAAAGGAAGGGACTGCCTCTCTGGAGGATCCCTTGGGTAATAAGGAGGTTTTCACACCTTAACTGTGTCTGTCTTGGGGCCTGGGAGCAGAGCCCCCTCCAGCTGGTGGGGGAAGGAAGCATGGTGTGTTTGAGCACAGAATGGAGAGAAGTTGAGTAGAGTAAGTGTAGACTCTTCCTACCCAAAGTGGGGTCCATGGACCAGGAGTATCAGCATCACCAGGGAGCTTGTTGGAAATACGGAGGCTCAGGCTCCACTCTGACTTTACTGATTGGGAGCATAAACTTTAACCAGATTCCAGGGGGGATTCATATACACATTCCCATTTGATAAGTGGGGGGTAGTAGGAGGTGAGAAGTGGGGAGGGGATGGCTACTGCACTGGAGAAGGCTGACTTTGTGTTGAGGCCATTTTCATGAGGGCAGTGGGGAGCCATGGAAGGCTTTATGCAAGGGAGGGTATGGGCAGATTGAGATTACAGAAGGATCCCACCAGTTGCCTTGTGTGATGACCCAGGGAGAAGGGGAGGCTGTCCCTGTTTGAGTAGGAGATGAGGGCTACTAGTGGCCATTAGTGGAAAGAAGTGAGCAGAAATCCAAAGGACTGGTGATGATAGGATGAGGGTGGGAACCAGGATGGGCTTTGGGCAGACCCAGAACCCTCTGTCTCCCTGTTGGCCCACCAGATAATAATCCCTGTGTTCCTGGGCGAGTCAGTGCCACCTGAGGTGTTGGCAGCCACTTTGGCTGAGCTGGACGGGTGCCTGCAGCTGCTTGAGGACAAGTTCCTGTGGGACCAGGCCTTCCTTACTGGGTCCCATATCTCTGTGGCTGACTTGGTGGCAATCATGGAGCTGATGCATGTGAGTGCCATGGGGTAGGGTGCCCGCTGGGCAGTGGGGTATCCGGGAAGGGAACTGACATCCCAGCTCAGGTTGTCTTTTCTGGATGTGGGACCCTGTG
This sequence comes from Theropithecus gelada, assembly GCF_003255815.1. Taxonomy (NCBI): domain Eukaryota; kingdom Metazoa; phylum Chordata; class Mammalia; order Primates; family Cercopithecidae; genus Theropithecus; species Theropithecus gelada. Next base: position 937 of record NW_020263096.1, on the reverse strand, counting down.
TGAGTCACTTTTCCTTCTGAGCCTCAGTATCCTCATCTATAAAATGGGGCTTTACAAACCCTCACCGCAGATATATTAAGAGGCTTCCAAGTGTCCCTAGGGAGGGGGACACCCCAGCCCATCACACACATGGTGGAGGAGGGAAAATCCAATCAGAGAACCCCTAAAGCAGGTCATGCTGCCTTACGCCTGGCTATGCCCAGCCCCTCCGCTGACTCTGTCTTCCCCTAGCCCATCAGCGCTGGCTGCTGAATCTTTGAAAGCAGACCCACAATGGCAGCATGGCGCCCAATGTGTGGAGACTGCCGTGGGGGAGGACCTCTTCCAGGAAGCCCTCGCAGCTGTCCTGAAGGCCAAAGACCTGCCTCCAGTAGAACCTGCTGTTAAAGAGAATCTGAAGCCCTTAATGCAGCTTTTCTTACTGTGAGTGCGTGTCCCGGACTTGCTGAGCCACTGAGGGGATGCTGTGTTAGTAGAATAAAGACATGGAGCTGTCTGTCTCCTTCGTTGTAAAGAAGACATAACTGCACAGGCTCTGGTCCACAGTTCCTCCAGGTATCATGCCTGCATTCCTTTTGTCTCCTACCCCATTCCTTTCTAGCTTCCATGTGACCTCTGAAAAGAGCTTTGGCAAACACTTATTTGAGCCTGTCCTTCTGTGTGGAACTTTCTATGGTTCTTCACTGCCCAGAGGCTCAAGTACAAGTCATTGAACTTTGCATTCAAGGCCTTGGTCCCACTCCTCCAGGTGGCTCCTTCTGCCTGCACATTTTTATACCCCTCTCTGGGCTCCCACCTTGGCTTCTGCTCATGCTGTTCCCTCATCTTCTTTGCCTGGTGCCCTTCCTGGTCTTTTGGCATTTGGCACCCTGTCTCTTCTCCAAGGAGACTTCCCTGACCTCCCCAACCCCAGTCCAGGTCAGATGACCTCTCTGGG
>NW_020263095.1:0-8772 GCF_003255815.1 Theropithecus gelada | reverse complement strand
CCCTTAAGATTTTTTCCTTCATTTCAACTTTGGTGAATCTGGCAATTATGTGTCTTGGAGTTGCTCTTCTCGAGGAGTATCTTTGTGGCGTTCTCTGTATTTCCTGGATTTGAATGTTGGCCTGCCCTACTAGGTTGGGGAAGTTCTCCTGGATGATATCCTGAAGAGTGTTTTCCAACTTGGTTCCATTTTCCCCCTCACTTTCAGGCACCCCAATCAGACGTAGATTTGGTCTTTTTACATAATCCCATACTTCTTGCAGGCTTTGTTCATTTCTTTTTCTTCTTTTTTCTTTTGGTTTCTCTTCTCGCTTCATTTCATTCATTTGATCCTCAATTGCTGATACTCTTTCTTCCAGTTGATCGAGTCGGTTACTGAAGCTTGTGCATTTGTCACGTATTTCTTGTGTCATGGTTTTCATCTCTTTCATTTCGTTTATGACCTTCTCTGCATTAATTAGTCTAGCCGTCAATTCTTCCACTTTTTTTTCAAGATTTTTAGATTCTTTGCGCTGGGTACGTAATTCCTCCTTTAGCTCTGAGAAATTTGATGGACTGAAGCCTTCTTCTCTCATCTCGTCAAAGTCATTCTCCGCCCAGCTTTGATCCGTTGCTGGCGATGAGCTGCGCTCCTTTGCCGGGGGAGATGCGCTCTTGTTTTTTGAATTTCCAGCTTTTCTGCCCTGCTTTTTCCCCATCTTTGTGGTTTTATCTGCCTCTGGTCTTTGATGATGGTGATGTACTGATGGGGTTTTGGTGTAGGTGTCCTTCCTGTTTGATAGTTTTCCTTCTAACAGTCAGGACCCTCAGCTGTAGGTCTGTTGGAGATTGCTTGAGGTCCACTCCAGACCCTGTTTGCCTGGGTATCAGCAGCAGAGGCTGCAGAAGATAGAATATTTCTGAACAGCAAGTGTACCTGTCTGATTCTTGCTTTGGAAGCTTCCTCTCAGGGGTGTACTCCACCCTGTGAGGTGTGGGGTGTCAGACTGCCCCTAGTGGGGGATGTCTCCCAGTTAGGCTACTCAGGGGTCAGGGACCCGCTTGAGCAGGGAGTCTGTCCCTTCTCAGATCTCAACCTCCGTGTTGGGAGATCCACTGCTCTCTTCAAAGCTGTCAGACAGAGTCGTTTGCGTCTGCAGAGGTGTCTGCTGCTTTGTTATTGTTTTCTGTGCCCTGCCCCCAGAGGTGGAGTCTACAGAGACAGGCAGGTTTCCTTGAGCTGCTGTGAGCTCCACCCAGTTCGAGCTTCCCAGCAGCTTTGTTTACCTACTTAAGCCTCAGCAATGGCGGGCGCCCCTCCCCCAGCCTCGCTGCTGCCTTGCCGGTAGATCACAGACTGCTGTGATAGCAATGAGGGAGGCTCCGTGGGTGTGGGACCCTCCCGGCCAGGTGTGGGATATGATCTCCTGGTGTGCCTGTTTGCTCAAAGCGCAGTATTGGGGTGGGAGTTACCCGATTCTCCAGGTGTTGTGTGTCTCAGTTCCCCTGGCTAGGAAAAGGGATTCCCTTCCCCCTTGCGCTTCTCAGGTGAGGCAATGCCTCGCCCTGCTTCAGCTCTCGCTGGTCGGGCTGCAGCAGCTGACCAGTACTGATCGTCCAGCACTCCCCAGTGAGATGAACCCAGTACCTCAGTTGAAAATGCCGAAATCACCGGTCTTCTGTGTCGCTGGCGCTGGGAGTTGAAGACTGGAGCTGCTCCTATTCGGCCATCTTGCTCCGCCCCCCTGATTCCCTTTTTTAGCCTCATTTCTCTTGAAACTCAGAACAGATATTTCGGATCCTTTTGAAGGCCATGGGGAATATCCTCCGTTAACAAAGAGAAAGAAGGTTTCTGAGAAACTTCCTTGTGTTCTGTGAAATCACCTCACAGAGTTACAGCTTTCCCCTCAAGTAGCCTTTCGCTGAGACAGTTCTTGTGGAATTCGCAAAGTGATATTTGGAAGCCCGTAGAGGGCTATGGTGAAAAAGGAAATATCCTCAGATGAAATCTGGAAAGAAGCTTTCTGAGAAACTGCTCTGTGATGTGTGACTTCCACTCACAGAGTTACATCTGTATTTCGTGGATCTCTTTGCTAGCCTTATTTCTGTGGAATCTGAGAACAGATATTTCGCATCTCTTTGAAGACTATAGGGTCAGAGGAAATATCCTCCGATTACAAAGAGAAAAAAGCTTTCTGAGAAACTCCTTTGTGTTCTGTGAAATCATCTCACAGAGTTACAGCTTTCCCCTCAAGAAGCCTTTCGCTATGACAGTTCTTGTGGAATTGGCAAAGTGATATTTGTAGGCCATAGAGGGCTCTGGTGAAAAAGGAAATATCCTCAGATGAAATCTGGAAAGAAGCTTTCTGAGAAACTGTTTAGTGTTCTGTTAATTCATCTCACAGAGTTACATCTGTATTTCGTGGATCTCTTTGTAATCCTTATTTCTGTGGAATCTGAGAACAGATATTTCGGATCCCTTTGAACACTATAGGGCCAAAGGAAATATGCTCCGATAACAAAGGAAAGAAGCTTTCTGAGAAACTTCTTTGTGTTCTGTGAAATCATTTCACGGAGTTACAACTTTCCCCTCAAGAAGCCTTTCGCTAAGACAATTCTTGTGGAATTGGCAAAGTGATATTTCGAAGCCCATGGATGGCTTTGGTGAAAAAGGAAAAAACCTCAGATGAAAACTGGAAAGAAGCTTTCTGAGAAACTACTTAGTGTTCTGTTAATTCATCTCATAGAGTTTCATCTGTATTTCCTGGTTCTCTTTTTTGCCTCATTTCTCTTGAATCTGAGAACAGGTATTTCGGATCCTTTTGAAGGCTATAGGGCCACAGGAAATATCCTCCGATAACAAAGAGAAAGAAGGTTTCTGAGAAAATTCTTTGTGTTCTTTGAAATCATCTCACAGAGTTACAGCTTTCCCCTCTAGAAGCCTTTCGCTAAGACAGTTCTTGTGGAATTGGCAAAGTGATATTTGGAAGCCCATAGAGGGCTGTGGTGAAAAAGGAAATATCCTCAGATGAAATCTGGAAAGAAGCTTTCTGAGAAACTGCTTACTGTTCTGTTAATTCATCTCACAGAGTTACATCTGTGTTTAGTGGATCTCTTTGCTAGCCTTATTTATGTGGAATCTGAGAACAGATATTTCGGATGCCTTAGAAGAATATAGGGCCAAAGGAAATATCCTCCGATAACAAAGAGATAGAAGCTTTCTGAGAAAATTCTTTGTGTTCTGTGAAATCATCTCACAGAGCTACAGCTTTCCCCTCAAAAGCCGTTCACTAAGACAGTTCTTGTGGAATTGGCAAAGTGGTATTTGGAAGCCCATACAGGGCTATGGTGAAAAAGGAAATATCCTCAGATGAAATCTGGAAAGAAGCTTTCTGAGAAACTGCTTAGTGTTCTGTTAATTCTTCTCACAGAGTTACATCTGTATTTCGTGTATCTCTTTGCTAGCCTTATTTTGGTGGAATCTGTGAACAGATATTTCGGATCCCTTTGAAGATCATTGGCCAAAGGAAATATCCTCCGATAACAAAGAGAAAGAAACTTTCTGAGAAATTTCTTTGTGTTCTGTGAAATCATCTCACAGAGTTACAGCTTTCCCCTCGAGAAGCCTTTCGCTAAGACAGTTCTTGTGGAATTCGCAAAGTGACATTTGGAAGCCAATAGCGGGCTATGGTGAAAAAGAAAATATCCTGCGAGAAAAACTGGAAAGAAGCTTTCAGAGAAACTGCTTTGTGATGTGTGACTTCTACTGACTCAGTTACACCTGTAATTCGTGGATCTCTTTGCTAGCCTTATATCTGTGGAATCTGAGAACAGATACTTCGGATCCTATTGAAGACTATAGGGCCAAAGGAAATATCCTCCGATAACAAAGAGAAAGAAGCTTTCTGAGAAACTTCTTTGTGTTCTGTGAAATCATCTCACAGAGTTGGAGCTTTCCCCTCAAGAAGCCTTTCGCTAAGACAGTTCTTGTGGAATTGGCAAAGTGATATTTGGAAGCCCATAGTGGGCTATGGTGAAAAAGGAAATATCCTCAGATGAAATCTGGAAAGAACCTTATGAGAAACTGCTTAGTGTTCTGTTAATTCATTTCACTGTGTTACATCTGAATTTCGTGAATCTCTTTGCTAGCCTTGTTTCTGTGGAATCTGAGAGCAGATATTTCGGATCCCTTTGACGACTATAGTACCAAAGAAAATATTCTCCGACAACAAAGAGAAAGAAGCATTCTGAGAAACTTCTTTGTGTTCTGTAAAATCATCGCACAGAGTTACAGCTTTCCCATCAAGAAGCCTTTCGTTAAGACAATTCTTGGGGAAGGGGCAAAGTGATATTTGGAAGCCCATAGAGGGCTATGGTGAATAAGGAAATATCCTCAGATGAAATCTGGAAAGAAGCTTTCTGAGAAACTGCTCTGTGATGTGAGACTTCCACTCACAAAGTTACATCTGTATTTCGTGGATCTCTTTGCTAGCCTTATTTCTGTGGAATCTGAGAACAGATATTTCGGATCCCTTTGAAGACTATAAAGCGAAAGGAAATATCCTCCGATAACAAAGAGAAAGAAGCTTTCTGAGAAACTTCTTTGTGTTCTGTGAAATCATCTCACAGAGGTACAGCTTTACCCTCAAGAAGCATTTCGCTAAGACAGTTCTTGTGGAATTGGCAGTGTGATATTTGGAATCTCATAGATGGCTATGGTGAAAAAGGAAATATCCTCAGATGACATCTGGAAAGAAGCTTTCTGAGAAACTGCTTAGTTTTCTTTTAATTCATCTCACAGAGTTACATCTCTGTTTCGTGGATCTCTTTGCTACCCTTATTTCTGTGCAATCTGAGAAGAGATATTTCGGATCCCTTTGAAGACTATTGGGCCAAGGGGCATATGCTCCGATAACAAAGAGAAAGAAGCTTTCTGAGAAACTTCATTGTGTTCTGTGAAATTATCTCACAGAGTTACCGCTTTCCCCTCAAGAAGCCTTTCGCTAATACAGTTCTTGTGGAATTGGTAAAGTGATATTTGGAAGCCCATAGAGGGCTATGGTGAAAAAAGACATATCCTCAGATGAAATCTGGAAAGAAGCTTTCTGAGAAACTGCTTAGTGTTCTGTTAATTCATCTCAGAGAGTTACATCTCTATTTCGTGGATATGTTTGTTAGCCTTATTTCTGTGGAATCTGAGAACAGATATTTCGGATCCCTTTGAAGACTAATGGGCCAAAGGAAATATCCTGTGATAACAAAGAGAAAGAAGCTTTCTGAGAAACTTCTTTGTGTTCTGTAAAATTATGTCACAGAGTTACAGCTTTCCCCTCAAGAAGCCTTTCGTTAAGACAATTCTTGGGGCAGTGGCAAAGTGATATTTGGAAGCCCATAGAGGGCTATGGTGAAAAAGGAAATATCCTCAGATGAAATCTGGAAAGAAGCTTTCTGAGAAACTGCTTAGTGTTCTGTTAGTTCATCTCCCAGAGTTGCATGTGTATTTTGAGGATCTCTTTGCTAGCCTTATTTCTGTGGAATCTGAGAACAGATATTTAGGATCCTGTTGAAGACTATAGGGCCAAAGGAAATATCCTCCGATAACAAAGAGAAAGAAGATTTCTGAGAAACTTCTTTGTGTTCTGTGAAATCATCTCCCAGAGTTACAGCTTTCCCCTCAAGAAGCCTTTCGCTAAGACAGTTCTTGTGGAATTGGCAAAGTGATATTTGGAAGCCCATAGAGGGCTAAAGTGAAAAAGGAAATATCCTCAGATGAAATCTGGAAAGAAGCTTTCTGAGAAACTGCTTAGTGTTCTGTTAATTCATCTCACAGAGTTACATTTGTATTTCGTGGATCTCTTTGCTAGGTTATTTCTGTGGAATCTGAGAACAGATATTTCGGATCCCCTTGGAGAGTATAGGGCCAAAGGAAATATCCTCCGATAACAACGACAAAGAAGTTTTCTGAGAAACTTCTTTGTGTTCTGTGAAATCATCTCACAGAGTTACAGCTTTCCCCTCAAGAAGCCTTTCGCTAAGACAGTTCTTGTGCAGTTGGCAAAGCATTATTTGGAAGCCCATAGAGGGCTATTTTGAAAAACGGAAATATTCTCAGATGAAATCTGGAAAGAAGCTTTCTGAGAAACTGCTCTGTGATGTGAGACTTCCACTCACAAAGTTAAATCTGCATTTCGTGGATGTCTTTGCTAGCGTTATTTCTGTGGAATCTGAGAACAGATATTTCGGATCCCTTTGAAGACTATAGGGCCAAAGGAGATATCCTCCGATAACAAAGAGAAAGAAGCTTTCTGAGAAACTTCTTTGTGTTCTGTGAAATCATCTCCCAGAGATACAGCTTTCCCCTCAAGAAGACTTTCGCTAAGACACTTCTTTTGGAATTGGCAAAGTGATATTTGGAAGCCCATAGAGGGCTACTGAGAAAAAGGAAATATCCTCACATGAAATCTGGAAAGAAGCTTTCTGAGAAACTGATTTGTGATGTGAGACTTCCACTCACAAAGTTACATCTGCATTTCGTGTATCTCTTTGCTAGACTAGTTTCTGTGGAATCTGAGAACAGATATTTCGGATCCCTTTGAAGATTATATGGCCAAAGGAAATATCCTCCGATAACAAAGAGAAAGAAGCTTTCTGAGAAACTTCTTTGTGTTCGGTGAAATCATCTCCCAGAGATACAGCTTTCCCCTCAAGAAGACTTTCGCTAAGACAGTTCTTTTGGAATTGGCAAAGTGATATTTGGAAGCCCATAGAGGGCTACTGTGAAAAAGGAAATATCCTCACTTGAAATCTGGAAAGAAGCTTCCTGAGAAACTGCTTTGTGATGTGAGACTTCCACTCACAAAGTTACATCTGCATTTCGTGGATCTCTTTGCTAGCCTTATTTCTGTGGAATCTGAGAACAGATATTTGGGATCCCTTTGAAGATTATATGGCCAAAGGAAATATCCTCCGATAAAAAAGAGAAAGAAGCTTTCTGAGAAACTTGTTTGTGTTCTGTGAAATCATCTCCCAGAGTTACAGCGTTCCCCTCAGGAAACCTTTCGCTAAGACAGTTCTTGTGGAATTGGCAAAGTGATATTTGGAAGCCCATAGAGGGCTATGGTGAAAAAGGAAATATCCTCACATGAAATCTGGAAAGAAGCTTTCTGAGAAACTGCTTAGTGTTCTGTTAATTCATCTCACAGAGTTACATCTGTATTTCGTGGATCTCTTTGTTAGCCTTATTTCTGTGGAACCTGAGAACAGATATTTCGGATCCCTTTGAAGACTATAGGGCCAAAGGAAATGTCCTCCCATAAGAAAGAAAAAGAAGCTTTCTGAGAGACTCCTTTGTGTTCTGTGAAATAATCTCCCATAGTTACAGCTTTCCCCTCAACAAGCCTTTCGCTAAGACAGTTCTTGTGCAATTGGCAAAGCATTATTTGGAAGCCCATAGAGGGCTATTTTGAAAAACGGAAATATTCTCAGATGAAATCTGGAAAGAAACTTTCTGAGAAACTGCTCTGTGATGTGAGACTTCCACTCAAAAAGTTAAATCTGCATTTCGTGGATGTCTTTGCTAGCCTTATTTCTGTGGAATCTGACAACAGATATTTCGGATCCCTTTGAAGACTATAGGGAAAAAGGAAATATCCTCCGATAACAAAGAGAAAGAAGCTTTCTGAGAAACTTCTTTGTGTTCTGTGAAATCATCTCCCATAGATACAGCTTTCCCCTCAAGAAGACTTTCGCTAAGACAGTTCTTTTGGAATTGGCAAAGTGATATTTGGAAGCCCATAGAGGGCTACTGTGAAAAAGGAAATATCCTCACATGAAATCTGGAAAGAAGCTTTCTGAGAAACTGTTTTGTGATGTGAGACTTCCACTAACAAAGTTACATCTGTATTTCGTGGATCTCTTTGCTAGCCTTATTTCTGTGGAATCTGAGAACAGATATTTCGGATCCCTTTGAAGATTATATGGCCAAAGGGAATATCCTCCGACAACAAAGAGAAAGAAGTTTTCTGAGAAACTTCTTTGTGTTCTGTGAAATCATGTCCCAGAGTTACAGATTTCCCCTCCAGGAGCCTTTCGCTAAGACAGTTCTTGTGGAATTGGCAAAGTCATATTTGGAAGCCCATAGAGGGCTATGTTGAAAAAGGAAATATCCTCAGATGAAATCTGGAAAGAAGCTTTCTGAGAAACTGCTTAGTGTTCTGTTAATTCATCTCACAGAGTTACATCTGTATTTCGTGGATCTCTTTGCTAGCCTTATTTCTGTGGATCCTGAGAACAGATATTTCGGATCCCATTGAAGACTATAGGGCCAAAGGAAATATCCTCCAATAAGAAACAAAAAGAAGCTTTATGAGAGACTTCCTTGTGTTCTGTGAAATCATCTCCCAGAGTTACAGCTTTCCCCTCGAGAAGCCTTTCGCTAAGACAGTTCTTGTGGAATTGGCAACGTGATATTTGGAAGCCCATGGAGGGCTATGGTAAAAAAGGAAATACCCTCACATGAAATCTGGAAAGAAGCTTTCTGAGAAACTGTTTAGTGTTCTGTTAATTCATCTCACAGAGTTACATCTCTATTTCGTGGATNTTGTGTTCTGTGAAATCATCTCCCAGAATTACAGCTTTCCCCTCCAGAAGCCTTTCGCTAAGACAGTTCTTGTGGAATTGGCAAAGTGATATTTGGAAGCCCATAGAGGGCTATACTGAAAATGGAAATATCCTCAGATGAAATCAGGAAAGAAGCTTTCTGAGAAACTGCTTAGTGTTCTGTTAATTCATCTCA
>NW_020263094.1:0-2662 GCF_003255815.1 Theropithecus gelada | reverse complement strand
TATTGCTTCACTGATTCTTTGAAATCTTTGAGGAATTTAGAAGAAAAACTTTCCCAAGAAGCAGGGCGTAGCTGGACCTGGCCTGGATGAAGAGGATCTGGTTGGACTACTGCCTGGACTGCAGGTATACCTGGAACTGGCTGCGCCGCAGGCAGTTGTGGAGCCTGCTGATTTGCCTGAGGAGCCTGACTGTCAGGCTGCGGAGCTTGAGGAGCCTGAGGAGCCGCGGGCTCAGCCACCTGCTGGGCAGGGGCAGGATCAGCGGGCTGTGGCTGATCCTGTGCCTCAGGGACGGGGGCGGCAGGCATCGGAGGTTGTAAAATTACAGGAAATTGCCAGGCTTCGGGATCCCCGTATTCCCTTGCCTGAGAGATGGCCCTCATAAGAGGGGTATCATTTTAAGGAATGTATGCGATTTGTTGCTCGTGAGCGGCCATGGTGGTGGCGGCAACCGCAGCGGTGACCGGACCAGAAGCAGAAAAGAAATGAGGGTTTTGAATAGAGGAAGAATTGAGAACCTGTAAGCCAGGTGGAGGCGCGAGTACCTGCTGAGCAGGTCTTTCAGGGGCCTGAAGTCCAGGCTGCCGGCGGTAACTGCAGGACAGGCTTCAAGCGAGCCTGATACTCCGAAGGAGAAGCAGAAGTGAGAGATGGATAACCGGGTTGAGTAGGGATAGGGTTGAGGGCCTCGTTACCGGGCCGAACGGGCGGAAGGTGGAGAGCCCTGCGGCAGGGCTGAAGAGAGACAGTGTTGAGAGCCTCATTCGCGGGCTGAGAATTGAGAGCCTCCGTGCCAGGCTGCATAGAAACGTAGTTTAGAGCCTCTTTTTCAGGCTGTATAGCCTCATTTCCGGGCTGTGTAGATGGAAGGTGGGGGGCCCTGTAGCAGGGCTGAGGAAAGATAGGAGGGTCCGGCCACGACGACGGCTGTGGATAGTATATTTCGGTTGGATTCTGCTGGTTGGGGGCAAGGACATCATTTGAAAGTTCATCATAAAGTGATGATGGGGGGCACGGCAGGCTCTGGTGTGGGCGGCGGGGCCCAAGGAATGTCAGAATGGAGGTCCGTCTGTAGGATCACGGCCTCAATCTGTGCAGTATCCTCAGGGGAAAGAGAACTGAGAATTTCCTCAACCTCCTCAGAGGAGAGGAAAGAGGGATCAGCCTCCACGTTGTCCACCCGAGTCTGCAAGAAGTCTAGGGCAGAGCGAACCGAAGCCCAGATTGGCCAAATAGTGGGCGGAATAACGTGTCCCCCTTTATGAGCAATTTTAAATTGTCGGCCAATTTCATCCCAATGTTTGAGTTCTAAAGTTCCCTCAGTAGCAAACCAAGGGTAAAGGAGATCTGCGACCTCGAACTGGTTTAATTCACTTATTAGTAGAAACTTTTACACCTCCTTCTTTAAGCAGAGTTTTTATAACATTTAAGTAAGCCGAGTACTTGGTACCGGCCTGTCCCATGGTGTCCCCGGGATACTCTGAGTGCCCAAGCTTACCACCAAGCTTGTTGACCGCAAGCCTCAGGAATCTGTCGTCGGTAGTCCTCCGCAGAGTTCCGCGCTCAAAGTGCACCTTCACACAGCGAGAGAGAAATCCTCGTTGGGTGCCAGATGTAGGGTCCAGCCCTACGGGGCCTGTGGGTTTTCTCTTCGTGTGCGGAGACGAGAGATCGTAGAAATAAAGACACAAGACACAGAGACAGGATGAAAGACAGCTGGGCCCGGGGCAACCACTGCCACCAAGCGCGGAGACCGGTAGTGGCCCCGAATGCCTGGACGGGCTGCTATTTATTGTATTCGAGGCAAGGGGGCAGGGTAAGGGGTGTGAGTCATCTCAAATGATTGAGAGGTCACACGAGTCACGTGTCCACTGGACAGGGGGTCTTTCCCTTTGTGATAGCCGAGGCGGAGAGGGAGGACGGCATACGTCAGCATTTCTTGTACGCACTTATCAGAAGGATCAAAGACTTTAGTACTTTTACTAATTCTGCTACTGCTATCTTCTAAGAACTTAAAAGGAGGAGCCAGGTGTACAGGCGGAACGTGAAAGTGAACAAGGAGCGTGACCACTGAATGAAGCACAGCATCACAGGGAGACACGGTCCAGCCTCCGGACGACTGAGGGCGGGCCTGGCTAATGTCAGGCCTCCCACAAGAGGTGCCGGAGCAGAGTGTTCTCCACCTCCCCTGGAGAAAGGGAGATTCCCTTTCCCGGCGTGCTAAGTAACGGGTGCCTTCCCGGGCACTGGCGCTACCGCTAGACCAAGGTCTGTTAAGTAACGAGGGCCTTCCCAGGCACTGGCGTTACCGCTAGACCAAGGAGCCCTCAAGCGGCCCTTATCCGGGCGTGACCGAGGGCTCACTCTCTTGTCTTCTGGTCACCTCTCACCGTGTCCCTCCAGCTGCTAACTCTCTATGGCCCGGTTTTCCCTAGGTTAAAACAACAGAACAGAGATTCTTACAGTAATAGAACAAAGTGTAATGCTGCAAACTAATGATTAGTAATAGTCATATATAATCATATCTGTATCCTATTTCTGGTATAACTTTTCTTATTCCGATTATTTTCTTTATTATACTGGAACAGCTTGTGCCTGCAGTCTCTTGCCTCGGCCCCTGGGTGGCTTGCCGCCCACAAGGTAAGATATATTGCATTGAACT
>NW_020263093.1:0-2662 GCF_003255815.1 Theropithecus gelada | reverse complement strand
CCATATGACCCAGCCATCCCATTACTGGGGATATACCCAAAGGATTAGAAATCATGCTGCTATAAAGACACATGCACACGTTTGTTCACTGCGGCACTATTCACAATAGCAAAGACTTGAAATCAACCCAAATGTCCATCAGTGACAGACTGGATGAAGAAAATGTGGCACATATACACCATGGAACACTATGCAGTCATAAAAAAGGATGAGTTTGTGTCCTTTGTAGGGACATGGATGCAGCTGGAAACCATCATTCTTAGCAAACTATCACAAGAACAGAAAACCAAACACCGCATGTTCTCACTCATAGGTGGGAACTGAGCAATGAGATCACTTGGACTCAGGAAGGGGAACATCACACACCGGGGCCTATCATGGGGAGGGGGGAGGGGGGAGGGATTGCATTGGGAGTTATACCTGATGTAAATGACGAGTAGTTGGGTGCTGACGAGTTGATGGGTGCACCACAGCAACATGGCACAATTATACATATGAAACAAACCTGCACATTATGCACATGTACCCTAGAACTTAAAGTATAATAATAATAATAAAAATAAATAAATAAATAAATAAATAAAATATTATATAACCCACTTAAACAAAAAAAAGTGAATTATGTTTATACCACTTATGTAGTTTTTGTAATGATGTAAATATCACCTCGTTTTATTATGACAAATTTTTAGACTTAGTACTTTCAGTTATACGAAGTGTTAAATGACATTTGTTAGCCTATTTTAGTGTAGGCACTTTAAAATGTCAGCCAAACAGATGTTCCACTATAAACATGAACAAAAATGAGGGATAGTAAGACTAAATATAGGATATTTTATTATGTTAATATTAATGTTACTTAAAATTCAGTAGTGATAACATTTTATATAATGAAGATGACAAGAAAGACTCCCAAGTTTATAATTTACAAAAAAGTTGTAATTGGTTTAGTTATTTTTAAGTTAAAAAGTAATTTATTAATTTTGAACGTCAAGAATATACAAACAAAGTTAAGTAGACATGACTCTCAGTGTTATCGTGATCATTTCTGATTTTGCTTCTAATGTTATTCTGACCCTGCTAAATCTCAGTACCATCTCATATTCAATACTCAAGTAGATACTATAAATTGATTATATATATGTATTTACATATGTGTATATAAGTGATGTATAATAAAAAGTGGGAAGAAGGAAGACCTATGCTCTCTAGGAAAGAAAAACATAAATGTCATTTTCCCACAGTTTTTGCTTCATAAGTGAAGGAGAAATAAAGCCCTTTACAGACAAGCAAATGCTGAGAGATGCTGTCACCACCAGGTATGACATAAAGAGCTCCTGAAGGAAGCACTAAATATGGGAAGGCAAAACCAGTACCAGCCCCTGCCAAAACATATCAAATTGTAAAGACCATCAACACTATCAAGAAACTGAATCATCAAATGGACCATATTAGCAGCTAGCATCATAATGACAGGATCGAATTCACACATATCAATATTAATCTTAAATGCAAATGGGCTAAATATCCCAATTAAAAGACACAGATTGGCAAATTGGATAGAGTCAAGATCATTTGGTGTGCTGTATGCAGGAGACCCGTCTCATGTGGAAAGACACAAGTAGCCTCAAAATAAAGGGATGGAGGAAAATTTTCCAAGCAAAAGGAAAGCAAAACATACAGGGTTGCATTCCTAGTCTCTGAAAAAAACAGCCTTTAAACCAACAAAGATTAAAAAAAGACAAAGTAGGGAATTATATAATCGTAAAGGGATCAATGCAACGAGAGCTAACTATCATAAATATATATGCACCCAATACAGGAGCACCCAGATTCATGAAGCAAGTTCATAGAGACCTACAAAGAGACTCAGACTCCCACACAATAAGAGTGGGAGAATTTAACACCCCACTGTCAATATTAGACAGATCAATGACAGAAAATCAGCAAGGATATTCAGTACTTGAACTCAGCTCTGTACCAAGGGGATCTAATAGATATCTACATAATTATCCACCCCAAATCAACAGAATATACATTCTTCTTAGCACCACATCACATTTATTCTAAAATTGAGCACATAATTGGAAGTAAAACACTCCTCAGCAAATGCAAAAGAATGGAAATCACAACAAACAGTCTCTCAGATCACAGTGCAATCAAATAAGAACGCAGGATTAAGAAACTCACTCAGTAATACACAACTACATGGAAACTGAACAACCTGATCCTGAATGACTACTGGGTAAATAACAAAATCATAGCAGAAATAAATAAGTTTTTTGAAACCAGTAAGAAGAAAGACACAACTTACCACAATTTCTGGGACACAGCTAAAGCAGTGTTTAGAGGGAAATTTACAGTGCTGAATGCCTACAGAGGAAAGCAGGAAAGATCTAAAACTGACATCACAATTAAAAGAAGTAGAGAAGCAAGAGCAAATTCAAAACCTAACAGAAGACAAGGAATAGCTAAGATCAGAGCAGAACTGAAGGAGATAGAGACACGAAAAACCTTTAAAAAAATCAACGAATCCAGGGGCTGTTTTTTTGGATAAGATTAACAAAATAGACTATTAGCCAGACTAATAAAGAAGAAAGAGAAAATAATCAAAGACAATAAAAAAATGATAAAGGGGATAAAACCACTGATTCCACAGAAA
>NW_020263092.1:0-2663 GCF_003255815.1 Theropithecus gelada | reverse complement strand
CACGCCATTCTCCCGCCTCAGCCTCCCGAGTAGCTGGGACTACAGGCACCCGCCACCTCGCCCGGCTAATTTTCTTGTATTTTTAGTAGAGACGGGGTTTCACCGTGTTAGCCAGGATGGTCTCGATCTCCTGACCTCGTGATCCGCCCGTCTCGGCCTCCCAAAGTGCTGGGATTACAGGCTTGAGCCACCGCGCCCGGCCTATATATACTATTTTAATATTTGCTTTGCGAAAAGTGCTTGTATGTCTGCTACTCCACCCCCAAAAAAATCCTTTGGGATTATATTTATTGGAGTTTTCCAACTCAGCAATATAATATAGCAGGGTGGAAGTACCTCTTTTTTGTTTGTTTTTGAGACAGGGTCTTACTCTGTTGCCCAGGCTGGAGTGCAGTGGCACAGTCACCACTCACTGCAGCCTTGACTTCCCCAGGTTCAGGTGATCCTCCCACCTCAGCCTCCCAAGTAGCTGGGACTGTAGGCGTGTGTCACCACACTTGGCTAATTTTGTGTTTTTTTGTAATTACAGGGTTTTGCCACGATGTACAGACTGGTGTCAAACTCCTGGACCCAAGTGATCTGCCTGCCTTGGCCTCCCAAAATGTTGGGATTACAGGCGTGAGCCACTACACCTACAAAAGTACCTCATTATTGGTCAGGTGTGGTGGCTCACACCTGTGTGGGGACCAGCACTACAGGGCCTGTGGGTTTTTCTCGTGTGTGGAGACGAGAGATTGTAGAAATAAAGACACAAGACAGAAATAGAAGAAAAGATAGCTGGGCCGGGCACGGTGGCTCACACCTGTAATCCCAGCACTTTGGGTGGCCGAGGCGGTCGGATCACGAGGTCGGAAGATCCGTAGCCATCCTGGCTAACACGGTGAAACCCTGTCTCTACTAAAAATACCAAAAAAAAAATAGCCGGGCGTGGTGGCAGGTGCCTGTAGTCCCAGCTACTCAGGAGGCTGAGGCAGGAGAATGGCATGAACCCAGGAGGGGGAGCTTGCAGTAAGCCAAGATCGCACCACTGCACTCCAGCCTGGGCGACAGAGCGAGACTCTGTCTCGGGAAAAAAAAAAAAAAAAAAAAGACAGCTGGGCCCCAGGGACCACTACCGCCAAGATGCGGAGACCGGTAGTGACCCAGAATGTCCGGCTGTGCTGTTATTTATTGTATACAAGGCAAGGGGACAGGGTAAGGAGTGTGAGTCATCTGCAATGATAGGTAAGGGTCACGCGAATCACGTGTCCACCAGACGGGGGCCCTTCCCTGTTTGGTAGTTGAGGCGGAGAGAGAGAGGACAGCTTATGTCATTATTCTATGCATTTCTTGGAGAGATCAAAGACTAATATTCTCACTAATTCTGCTACTGCTATCTAGAAGGCAGAGCAAGGTATACAGGCCGGAACGTGAAAGTGGACCAGGAACATGACTGCTGAAGCACAGCATCACAGGGAGACTTTTAGGCCTCCAGATGGCTGCCAGCGGGCTTGACTGTCAGGCATTCCACAAGAAGTGGTGGAGCAGTCTTTTCTAACTCCCCAGAGGAAGGGGAGACTCCCTTTCCCGGCCTGCTAAGTAATGGGTAATGGGTGCCTTCCCAGGCACTGGCGCTACTGCTAGACCAAGGTCTGCTAAGTAATGGGTGCATTCCCGGGCACTGGCATTACCGCTAGACCAAGGAGCCCTCTAGTGGTCCTGTCCGGGTGTGACAGAGGGCTCACACTCTTGTCTTCTGGTCACTTCTCACCATGTCCCTTCAGCTCCTATCTCTGTATGGCCTGGTTTTTCCTAGGTTATAATTGTAGAACAGAGATTATTATTATATTGGAATAAAGAGTAATGCTACAAGGTAATGATTGATAATATTCATATATAATCATGTCTATATTCTGTGTCTAATATAACCTCTTATTTTAAGCATTTTCTTTATGATACTGGAACAGCTTGTGCCTTCAGTCTCTTGCCTCGGCACCTGGGTGGCTTGCCGCCCACACACCTGTAATCCCAGCAGTTAGGGAGGCTGAGGTGGGCGGCTCACCTGAGGTCAGGAGTGTGAGACCAGCCTGGCCAACACGGTGAAACCCTGTATATTTTTAGTAAAAATATAACAAATTAGTTGGGTATGGTGGCACGCAATTGTAATCCCAGCTACTCAGGAGCCTGAGGCTCGAGAATCGCTTGAACCCAGGAAGAGGAGGTTGCGGTGAGCCGAAATTGTGCCACTGCACTCCAGCCTGGGTGACAGAGAGAGACTCTCAAACAAAACACAAACAAACAAAAAAACAGTACCTCCTCTTTTTTTTCTTTTTTTTCTTTTTTTTCTTTTTTTGGAAACAGAGCCTTGCTCTGTTGCCTGGGCTGGAGTGCAGTGCTGCAATCTTGGCTCACCGTAACCTTCACCTCCCAGGTTCAAGTGATTCTGCTGCCTCAACCTCCCGAGTAGCTAAGAGTCCAGGCGTGCACCACCATGCCCGGGTAATTTTTTTGTATTTTTAGTAGAGACAGGGTTTTGCCATGTTGGTAAAGCTGGTCTCGAACTCCCAACCTCAGGTGATCCAACCGCCTCAGCTTCCCAAAGTATTGGGATTATAGGCGTGAGCCACCATGCCCGGCCAGTATCTCATTCTTAATAACTCGTATGCATTGTGACTTCAAGTAGG
>NW_020263091.1:0-2664 GCF_003255815.1 Theropithecus gelada | reverse complement strand
CTGTCCACAGGTGCAAACGCCATACCAGCCAGGAGGAGGCGGAGCTCGTTCAGCAGATGGCCGCAAATATCAAGGAGCGGCAGGACGTCTTCTTCGACATGGAGGCCTACCTGCCCAAGAAGAACGGGTAGGAGTTGGCAACCTCCCCACCCCTAGCACAGGCCCATGCCCAGGCCTAGCACAGCTGGTTCATATAACTCTCACCTTCCTGCTGGTGCTCAGATTGAAGGGGAAAGAGGGAAGAAAGGGCAGGAGACGTAAGAAGGCTTCCTTACGCATTCCTCCGTGAGCCCAGGAGAGCACCTTAGCCACACTGTGGGACAGCAGTATTCCTGGGAGGGCCGTTGCAAGGAACCAGCACCTACCGCATGCCTGGTGCCACCTGGGGTTAAAAGGGAGGTGTTCTCTCCCAGGAGAACAAACATGCATTGAGTGCCTCCTGTAGGCTCAGAGCTGTGCCAGGAACTCCTGTGATGTCACTCGTTTTATCCTCAACAACCTGTGCGTCAGACCAAGAGATCCCCATTTTTACAAGATTCAGAGACATCAGCGAATGTTTGGCCACACCAGGATGTGAACAGCAGACATTCTGACTCCAAAGCCCACGTTCTTTCTATTTTCCCCCTTCAGAGAAGTCCCCTCCCTCAAGTGATGTCATTGCCACCTTGTTCTGGAGAGAGCTGCTTACAGCCTGGTATCATCGTGACCCGGCATACGCTGCTGAGCCCAGTCAGTTCACCCTGACCCTGTTTTCCGGATCAGCCTTGCGCTGAGTCAGAGCCTGCGCTAGGAGGCGGGGCTCCTTTCAGGCCTGTAGCAGGTGGGAGGGAGCTGGTTAGCCCTGTTACGTTTTAACCCATTCCTCTGAGCTTCTCCTTTTTTACTATGTTTGGGTAAAGACTCCCTGAGTTAAGTGATGATCATTTTCTGCAGAATGAACAGCAGCCTAGCATTCGTGACCCTCTTACAGTGCCATGCGCATCTGCCTCCTGCCCCTCTGTGCCTCTTACCTCGGTTGGGAATCGTTGGATTGCAAATGATAGAAAACCCAGCTCAAGGCTGGGTGTGGTGGCTTGTGCCTGTCATCCCAGCACTTCGGGAGGCCGAGGTGGGAGGATCATTTGAGCCCGGGAATTCAAGACCAGCCTGGACAACATCGTGAGACCTCATCTCTAAAAAACTTTAACAAAATTGGCATGGTGGTGTGTACCCGTAATCCTAGCTACTTTGGTGACTGAGGTAGGAGGACTACTTGAGCCTAGGGGTTTAAGACTGCAGTGAGGCTGGGCACAGTGGCTCACGCCTGTAATCCCAGCACCTTGGGAGACTGAGGCAGGTTAAGGTTAGGAGTTCGAGACCAGCCTGGCCAACATGGTGAAACCCCTAAACCTACTAAAAATACAAAAATTAGCTGGGTGTGGTGGCACGTGCCTGTAATCCCAGCTACTTGGGAGGCTGAGGCAGGAGAATCGCTTGAACCTGGGAGGTGGAGGTTACAGCGAGTCCTGATCATGCCACTGCAGTCCAGTCTGGACAACAGAGCGAGACTCTGTCAAAAAAAACTGCAACACTGCAGTGAGCTATAGTCATGCCATTGCACTCTAGCCTGGGCAACAGAGTGAGACCCTGTCTCTAAAAATAATAACAATGATAATAATGAAAAATAAAGAAAATCCTTTTTTTTTTTTTTTTTTTTGAGACGGAGTCTCACTCCGTTGCCCAGGCTGGAGTGCAGTGGCCGGATCTCGGCTCACTGCAAGGTCCGCCTCCTGGGTTCACTCCATTCTTCTGCCTCAGCCTCCCGAGTAGCTAGGACTACAAGGCGTCTGCCACCACGCCCGGCTAATCTTTTTGTATTTTTAGTAGAGACGGTTCAGCAGGATGGTCTCGAACTCCTGACCTTGTGATCCACCCACCTTGGCCTCCCAAAGTGCTGGGATTACAGGCGTGAGCCACCGCGCCCGGTCCAGAAAATTCTTTAAAAATTGACCTAGAGGTTGTACCTATGCCTCCACCTCATTGGCTATGTTTAGTCACCTGCTGACATCTGGCTGCAAGGCAGGCTGAGAAATACGGTCTTTAAGGCAGCATGGAGGGGAAATCAACTCCGCACACTCTTGTGTCACAGGTGTAATGTCCTTTGGTCAATCATTATTCTCACTCGATGTGGGGGTCCATTTACCCGCAGAGCTTAGGCCCCCTATCTTCTAACATCACTACTTGGGATGTGCTTGTTAGGTGTGTTGAGTTTGAATGTTGTTAATTCACACCCACCTGCTAAGGATCACGCCCCTCACAGGTGTTTCCTTCCAGGCTCTACTTGAACCTGGTCCTCGGCAATGTGAATGTGACCCTCCTCAGCAACCAGGCCAAGTAAGTGTCTGCCACCCACAACCCAGATCCCACACCTCACATCCCACCCACACCCCGAATCCCACACCCCATACCCACACCTAATCTCACACCCCATTCCCCACACCCCATACCCCACACCCACACCCAATCCCACACCCCACACCCACACCCCACACCCCATACCTACACCCAATCCCACACCCACACCACATACCCAACACACCATATCCACACCACACCCCACACCCCACACCAAACCCCACCCCACACCCGATACCACAACCCATACCCACACCCCACACACCATAC
>NW_020263090.1:0-3127 GCF_003255815.1 Theropithecus gelada | reverse complement strand
GGTTTCAAAATATTACTTTGCCAATTCCACAAGAACTGTCTTACCGAAAGACTTCTTGAGGGGAAAGATGTAACTCTGTGAGATGATTTCACAGAACACAAAGAAGTATCTCAGAAAGCTTTATTCCCTTTGTTATCGGAGGATATTTTCTTTGGCCCTATAGTCTTCAAAGTTATCCGAAATATTTGTTCTCAGATTCCACAGAAATAAGGCTAGCAAAGAGATCCACGAAACACAGATGTAACTCTGTGAGATGAATTAAGNAGATTTCATCAGAGGATATTTCCTTTTTTACCAGCCCCTGTATGTGCTTAGAAATATCACTTTGCAAATTCCACAAGAACTGTCTTAGCGAAAGCCTTCTTGAGGGGAAAGCTGTAACTCTGTGAGATGATTTCACTGAACACAAAGAAGTTTCTCAGAAAGCTTCTTTCTCTTTGTTATTGGAGGATATTTCCTTTGGCCCTAGAGTCTTCAAAGGGATCGGAAATATCTGTTCTCAGATTCCACAGAAATTTGGTAGGAAAGGGATCCACGAAATACAGGTGTAATTCTGTGAGTGGAAGTCATGCATCACAAAGCAGTTTCTCAGAAAACTTCTTTCCAGTTTTTCTCGGAGGATACTTTCTTTTTCAGCATAGCCCTCTAATGGCTTACAAATATCACTTTGCGAATTCCACAAGAACAGGCTTAGCTAGCGGCTTCTTGAGGGGAACGCTGTAACTCTGTGAGGTGAATTAACAAAACACTAAGCGGTTTCTCAAAAAGCTTCTTTCCAGATTTCATCGGAGGATATTTTCTTTTTCCCCAGCGCCCTCCATGGGCTTCCACATATCACTTTGCAAATTCCACAAGAACTGTCTAAGCGAAAGGCTTCTTGAGGGGAAAGCTGTAACTCTGTGAAATTATTTCACAGAACACCAAGAAGATTCTCAAAAAGCTTCTTTCTCTTTGTTATCGGAGGATATTTCCTTTGGTCCTAGAGTATTCGACGGGATCCGAATCATCTGTTTGCAGATTCCACAGAAATTTGGCTAGCAAAGAGATCCACGAAATACAGATGTAACTCTGTGAGTGGAACTCACGCATCTTAAAGCAGTTTCCCAGAAAGCTTCTTTCCAGTTTTTCTCGAAGCCTATTTTCTTTTTCACGATAGCACTCTATGGGCTTCCAAATATCGCTTTGCGAATTCCACAAGAAGAGGCTTGGCGAGCGGCTGCTTGAGGGGAAAGCTGTAACTCTGTGAGATGAATTAACAGAACACTAAGCAGTTTCCCAGGAAGCTTCTTTCCAGATTTCATCGGAAGATATTTAGATTTTCACCAGCGCCCTCTATGGGCTTCCACATATGACTTTGAATATTCCACAAGAATTGTCTTAGCGAAAGGCTTCTTGAGGGGAACGCTGTAACTCTGTGAGATGATTTCACAAAACACAAAGAAGTTTCTCAGAAACCTTCTTTCTCTTTGTTATCGGAGGATATTTCCTTTGGCCCCATAATCTTCAAAGGGATCCGAAATGTCTGTTCTCAGATTCCACAGAAATAAGGCTAGCAAAGACATCCACGAAATACAGACTTAACTCTGTGAGGGGAAGTCACACATCACAAAGCAGTTTTTCAGAAAGCTTCTTTCCAGTTTTTCTCGGAGGATATTTTCTTTTTCACCATAGCCCTCTATGGACTTCCAAATATCACTTTCTGAATTCCACCAGAACAGGCTTAGCGAGCGAATTCTTGAGGGGAAAGCTGTAACTCTGTGAGATGAATTAACAGAACACTAAGTAGTTTCTCAGAAAGCCTCTTTCCAGGTTTCATCGGAGGATATTTCCTTTTTCACCATAGCCCTCTAGGGGATTCGAAATATCACATTGCATATTCCATAAGAACTGTCTTAGCAAAAGGCTTCTTGAGGGGAAACCTGTAATTCTGTGAGATGATTTCACAGAACACCAAGAAGATTCTCAGAAAGCTTCTTTCTTTTTGTTATCGGAGGATATTTAATTTGGTCCTAGAGTCTTCCAAGGGATCCGAAATATCTGTTCTCAGATTCCACAGAAATATGGCTAGGAAAGAGATCCACGAAATACAGATGTAACTCTGTGAGTGGAAGTCACACGTCAGAAAGCAGTTTCTCAGAAAGCTTCTTTCCAGTATTTCTCGGAGTATATTTTCTTCTTCACGATAGCCCTCTATGGGCTTCCTAATATCACCTTGCGAATTCCACAAGAACAGGCTTAGCGAGCAGCTTCTTGTGGGGAAAGATGTAACTCCGTGAGATGAATTCACAGAACACTAAGCAGTTTCTCAGAAAGCCTCTTTCCAGATATCATCGGATGATATTTCCTTTTTCTCCAGAGCCCTCTAAGGGCTTCAAAATATCACTTCGCAAATTCCAGATGACGTGTCTTAGCGAAAGTCTTCTTGAGGGGAAAGCTGTAACTCTGCGAGGTAATTTCATGGAACACAAAGTAGTTTCTCAAAAAGCTTCTTTCTCTTTGTTATCGGAGAATATTTCCGTTGTCCCCATGCTCTTCAAGGGGTTCCGAAATATCTGTTCTCTGATTCCACAGAAATAAGGCCAGGAAAGAGATCCACGAAATACAGATGTAACTCTATGAGTGGAAGTCACACATCAGAAAGCAGTTTCTCAGAAAGCTTCTTTCCACTTTTTCTCTGAGGATACTTTCTTTTTCACCATAGCCCTCTATGGGCTTCCAAATATCACTTTGCGAATTCCACAAGAACAGGCTCAGCGAGCGGCTTCTTGAGGGGAAAGCTGTAACTCTGTGAGAAGAATTAACAGAACACTAAGCAGTTTCTCAGAAAGCCTCTTTCCAGATATCATCGGAGGATATTTCCTTTTTCTCCAGAGCCCTCTAAGGGCTTCAAAATATCACTTGGCAAATTCCACACGAAGTGTCTTAGGGAAAGGTTTCTTGAGGGGCAAGCTGTAACTCTGTGAGATGATTTCACGGAACACAAAGTAGTTACTCAGAAAGCTTCTGTCTCTTTGTTATCGGAGAATATTTCCGTTGTCCACATACTCTTCAAGAGGATCCGAAATATCTGTTCTCAGATTCCACAGAAATAAGGCTAGCAAAGAGATCAACGAAATGTAGATGTAAC
>NW_020263089.1:0-2665 GCF_003255815.1 Theropithecus gelada | reverse complement strand
GCAAATCAAAACCACAATGAGATACCATCTCACACCAGTTAGAATGGCGATCATTAAAAAGTCAGGAAACAACAGGTGCTGGAGAGGATGTGGAGAATTAGGAACACTTTTACACTGTTGGTGGGATTGTAAACTAGTTCAACCATTATGGAAAACAGTATGGCGATTCCTCAAGGATCTAGAACTAGATGTACCATATGACCCAGCCATCCCATTACTGGGTATATACCCAAAGGATTATAAATTATGCTGCTATAAAGACACATGCACACGTATGTTTATTGCAGCACTATTCACAATAGCAAAGACTTGGAATCAACCCAAATGTCCATCAGTGACAGATTGGATTAAGAAAATGTGGCATATATACACCATGGAATACTATGCAGCCATAAAAAAGGATGAGTTTGTGTCCTTTGTAGGGACATGGATGCAGCTGGAATCCATCATTCTTAGCAAACTATCACAAGAACAGAAAACCAAACACCGCATGTTCTCACTCATAGGTGGGAACTGAACAATGAGATCACTTGGACTCGGGAAGGGGAACATCACACACCGGGGCCTATCATGGGGAGGGGGGCGGGGGGAGGGATTGCATTGGGAGTTATACCTGATGTAAATGACGAGTTGATGGGTGCAGCACACCAACAAGGCACAAGTATACATATGTAACAAACCTGCACGTTATGCACATGTACCCTACAACTTACAGTATAATAATAATAAATAAATTTAAAAAAAAAAATGCAAAAAATAAAAATAAAAAAATAAAATAAAATAAAATAAAATGCACACTCATGTAGAAGAGTAAGCAATTAAGTACATGCATTTTGAACTTTGGAGAGAGGTTCTAGGAAGAGATATAAATTGTTAAGATGATAAAAAACTATAACATGTTAGTAAGCTTGAGGGTACTATCCAATAAAGATGTAAGAATTCATAATGTAGATGGAAAAAAATTACTAAGGCTAAACCTCTGAGTGGGAAAGAAGAGATGGAATCTAGTGAGTGAGAGAAAAAGTTGGCTTAAGATCTAAACAGATGTTAGATCCTTAATAACAGGACAAATAAAAGCAGAATATATGGGAACAAAAGCCAGAAGCAAGTGACAGGATATATATGGTGTGGGGTGGGTGGGATTTATGCAGGTTCCCTTTGATTGCATCTAATATTTGCAGTGGTACAAGAAGCAAGGTCTTCATTCATGGTTAATGATGGGGAAATGATTATTCCAGGTTTGAAGATAGAGAAAAAGAGTTGATGAATTCAAGAGAAAAAAAAATGAGAAATATATTTGGCTTTTAAAGAAGCACTTAGAGGTAACTTGAAGTTAATGGTACAGAATTCTTAAATTAAGAGAGGAAAAAAATGCCTCTCTATTTTTACTCTCCTGGTAGAGTAAAAACATACAACATATCAGGTGAAGTATCCCAATGCCACTTTTGATGAGTTAATACATTGAGTAGTTTCAAGGATAATTGTCACATATTATGTCATATACATGTCATATAATATGACATATATGACATATATATGTCATATAATATGACATATAATATATCATATATGCATATATATGTATACACACATATATGTAATATGTAATGTGTGTGTGTGTGTGTGTGTGTATACATATTCCACACAGACTATGATAAATAAATGTCTTCTCCCAAAGGATCACTAGGACCCTTGTAAGTTTTGGGACCTTGATAGATAAAATCTAGGACATAGTAACAAAAGGCCTCTTCTAAGAGAAAAGGACAGTTTTGAAACTCAAAGAACTAAATGTATATTATCTTTGGAAATAAGGATAAATAACGGTGTTGTTCAAAATTTTCCGGTAGCCTACAGAACCTTTTGGTAGTATAATGTATGTTATATCTTTTATAAGTCAACAATTTTTCTGAGAAGAATTAGGCTACAGTTCTTTTAACTATAATTTAATCTATTTCATAGGAAATTTTGTCATATGGCCAAAAGACAGAAGACAATATTTTCTTGCTTAAATTTGGCCCTTCTAGAGACCATCTTTCATTGACTTCCTGAAGCCTCACATCCTTTAAAGGAATGAAAGTCCCTTGGTAGTTAACACAATGATATACAAAATCATTATTGCAAATATATGATTTTGTTTCAACTTTACATATCTACTGTATAAAGTGAAATAGATTTACACTGGGTGAGCAGTTCCACTTAAGTGCAAACTTGCAGTGAACTACTGATAAATCAGTGTTTATGTATTAAAATATTGCAACAGAAATCTTAGTAAGGAATGCAAAATTAGTAATCATATGATGTTTTAAGGCTATCAGATTTTAATTTTCTCTGTCATCCATCATTGAATATCAAGATATTTTAATAGGTGAGATGAGATGATAAATAATTTCTTTTGTCTGGAATCTAAATTTTTCCTAAGTATATGTAACAATAATCAGGTGGTCTCAACCTAATATTTAATTTTACATTTCTGTGATATTGCCTGGTAGTAAGATAAATATATTTTTTCTTATTTAAATTCATTTCTGTGCTTAAACATACTCTTTGGACTAATGAACATAACTACAATAATATGTAGGACAGATTATTGAAATTTGTATTAATTAGTTTCAAAAATTTTGTTATGCTTTATATGCATTATATCATTAAAGTTTCTTTCCATTGA
>NW_020263088.1:0-2665 GCF_003255815.1 Theropithecus gelada | reverse complement strand
ACCATTGCACACTTCAACAGGCTCACCAACTGTGTCACCACCTCCTGTCTCCGGGACCACAGCTTGAGGGCCCAGGACAGGGCCAGGGTGGTGGAGCACTGGATCAAGGTGGCCAGGGTAAGCCATGGTTGGGCCTCGGGATTCCCTCTCTAAAAATGGGGAACTGCCTCTTCTCCTCCATCGGCTTTCAGGATTGGCATCTGCATCTCTAGCCTGAGCCCTTCACATCCCCTAAGCCCTTCTTCCCACAGCTTCCCTGACCTTGACCCCCATGGCCCAGTAGTGGCTGCTCACTTCTGACCTGGGATCTTCCTTGGGTTGAACTGAAATCTTTCTAGATGAGTGACATTCACTCAGCCCCAGGTGTACCCTCATGAGGCTCCCTGGGCCTCTGCTTCATTCAGGAAGGGAGATCTCAACAGAGGGAGCTGAGGCTGAAGTGAGTCTGACTCCAACTCTGGACCTCACAGCTCACTCTTCTCTCTCCAGGAGTGCCTACGCCTCAACAACTTCTCCTCGGTGCACGCCATCGTCTCTGCTCTGCGCAGCAACCCAATACATCGGCTACACAAGACGTGGGCAGGAGTGTCCAGGTGAGGAGCTCCCTCCACGGGAGCACCAATGTTGACTTAGGGACCCATAGGTCTCCCCATGTGCCCTCAATGACTCTGAAAGGTTCTTGGAGACCAGGGACGGTGGAGGCAGGGATGGGCTGGTGGGTGTGGTCACTAAGCTGCCCTGGACTCCTAGGCAAGGATTTTTTACTGAGGAGTAAGGTTTTTTAACCATCAGGGACAGACTGGAGCCAACTGGAGGGTGTCAGGTGTTGGTACCCAGCAGTGGAACTGTGTCCAGCTGGAAGCTAACTGTGAACACACAGGGGCTCATGTGAAGTGGAGATGGGCCAGGGGAGGAACATGGCAGTCCCACCCTGGTCGTCTGGAGCCGTTGTCATCAGAGGACCCCACTGGAAACTCTCACGCAGGAAGCTGAGATTCACTGGGTTTTCAAACAAAAGGGATTGGAACTCACAAATCTCCCCCGTGATTCCCAAATTTACCCTTTTTTCTTTCCTCTGTCAATAGCAAAAGCACAAGATATTTAAAAGAACTCTGCAAAAAAGACACTGCAGTGAAGAAGAGACCTGCTGATTAAGGTACAGTGGAGTCTGGGAGATGCGGGACAAGTGTTTAAGGGTCAGAGAAAACAGTGAGTTTGGAAGGGCATTGGACCCGGTGTGCAGTGGTTATTTTGTAATGTTTTGACTTACCTACAAAAAGTGGACTTGAAAAATTCCCTCCATGCCTACTTTGGGGAAACAGGAGGAGAGGTGTGTGGGTCGATGGGCACGTGGAGGCACGGGGGCAGGAGACCCTGGAAATGGGATGTGGCAATGGCTGCTGGGCTTCTGAGCGGGGGTGATGAGCTGCAGCATTAGCAGGGTTCTGGCTCCCATGCTGGTCCATGCTGCTGGCATGGAGCTTCCTCCAGGCTGGGGGATTGTCATTGTAGGTGGGACTTTCTTCCTTCCTCAAACTGGGAGCAATTCCTCAGGAAGCCAGGCCTCTGCTGCTGCTTCTGTCTGCACTGCACCTCCATGGGCAGGGAGCATCTGCCCACACTGGGGGAAAGAGGGAACCACAACAGAGGAAGCTCATGTACCAGGGAGTCCAGTAGACTGCCCAGCTATGGGTACCAATGGGCAAACTCAAGACACATGTATGTGCTTACTGGGATTCCCTGCTCTGCCCTTTGCAGACATCTGAAAATGGTCATGTCACAAGATTCTCACCAATTAGCAGTGACACATGCTCATGACAAGTATCTGGGGGATTCATGCATTCCTAGGGGATCCTCCCTGACCAAATCTCAGAATCTTCCATGCAAATGAGAAGGCAACATGCCACCCCACCCAGGATTCTTGAAAACCCTGCCATATCCATCAGAGGTGTCGCCTCAGGACGCCACATCCTGAGTGGAGGAAGAAAGAGTTCTGTGCACGGATCTCCACTGGGGGATCACTGGCGAGGCCAATCATTGATTTGGCATGGCACAAACCCAGTTTGTGTGGCAGAGACTCCAGTGGGGCTCAGATACGCAGGTGCCACTTAACCAGGTCTCCTAAAATGCACTGCCCCTTTCCCATCATGACTCTGCAAGGCTGGAGACCTAGACACTCAGAGACTCCAGAGAACAAGACCCTGATGGGTAGTGGTGCTGGGATGTGGGCTGAAGGCAGCCGAGACAGAGCCTCCAGGAAGGGTAGGAGGTGCCCTCTCTTTTGGGGCCCTGGGGAGTCACTGCCCACTCTTGGTCTCTGTTTTCTCATCTGGAAAATGAAGGGATGCTGAGCCTGTAGTGCAGGCCTCACAGGGTGGAAATGAGGTTCAAGAAAAGAAAGCAATTTGAGGGTGCTCATCCCTGGTTCTTCCTCAGAGGGATGAGGGGGAGAACAATGACAACAGCTACAGGAAACAGTACTCAGGAGGCCCTGTGAGGTAGCTGTGCTTTTCATGGCTCTTTACAGAAGAGGAAACAGTCTCAGGGAGGCCTGGCTGCATGACTGGGTGACACACACAGAGAGTGTGGAGCTGGCCAGTGGTATGAGCACTGTGCCAGGTGACTCACGCCAGTCCCTGGGGATTCAAGTGTGGGGTGGCTGGGG
>NW_020263087.1:0-2666 GCF_003255815.1 Theropithecus gelada | reverse complement strand
CCTGAACAGGCCTAGAAATAAACATATTGGCCTTCATCCCAACCTTAATCAAAAAAACAAACCCTCGCTCCACAGAAGCCGCTACCAAATATTTTCTAACACAATCCACTGCGTCCATAATCCTTATAATAGCAATTATCTCTAACAACCTACTATCAGGGTACTGAACAATAACAAATTATACTGACCAACTCCCACCCCTGATAATAACAATTGCCCTTACCATAAAACTAGGAATGGCCCCCTTCCACTTTTGAGTCCCAGAAGTCACCCAAGGAACACCCCTGACCTCTGGTCTACTCCTCCTCACATGACAAAAACTAGCCCCTATCTCAATCATATACCAAATCCACCCATCAACCAACACCTACATTCTACTAATCCTCTCGACCCTGTCTATTGCAGTAGGCAGTTGAGGAGGCCTCAATCAAACACAACTACGCAAGATCTTAGGATATTCTTCAATCACCCACACAGGTTGAATAATAATAACACTAGCATATAACCCAACCATTACAACCCTTTATCTGACTATCTATATTACCTTGACAACTACAATATTTCTAACTCTCAATCTAAACTCAAGCACTACAACTCTCATACTGTCTAATACCTGAAATAAATCAACCTACCTAATACCACTAATGACATCCACCCTTTTATCCCTAGGGGGCCTACCCCCCCTAACCGGCTTCCTACCCAAATGAATCACCATCCAAGAACTCACAATAAACAATAACTTTATCATCCCCACAATCATAATCGCCATAACCCTACTCAACCTATATTTCTACATACGCCTAGTCTACGCCATCTCCCTGACACTTCTTCCCACACCTAACAATACAAAAATAACATGACAACTCGAGAACACAAAACCCATACTCCTCATCCCCGCACTCACCACTATCTCCACCCTCCTACTACCAATCTCTCCCCTAATCCTATCTATCCCCTAGAAATTTAGGTTAAACAAGACCAAGGGCCTTCAAAGCCCTCAGTAAGTAGAGCTACTTAATTTCTGAAGTACATAAGGACTGCAGACGCCTACTCTGCATCAACTGAACGCAAACCAATCACTTTAATTAAGCTAAGCCCTTGCTAGGTCAATGGGACTCGAACCCACGAAAATTTAGTTAACAGCTAAATACCCTAACCAACTGGCCTTGACCCACTTCTCCCGCCGCGGGGAAAAAAGGCGGGAGAAGCCCCGGCAGAAACTTAAAACTGCTCCTTTGAACTTGCAATTCAATGTGAAAATCACCTCGAGGCTGGTAAAAAGAGGGTTAGACCTCTGTCTTTAGGTTTACAGCCTAATGCCTACTCAGCCATCTTACCCTCCTTTTCCTTTTTTATCCACTCATGCTCATCAATCGTTGACTGTTTGCAACAAACCATAAAGATATTGGAACTTTATATCTGTTATTTGGTGCATGAGCCGGAGTTATAGGTATGGCCCTGAGTCTTCTCATTCGAGCTGAACTGGGCCAACCCGGTAGTCTACTAGGCAATGACCACATCTACAATGTTATTGTAACGGCCCATGCATTCGTCATAATCTTTTTCATGGTCATACCTATTATAATTGGAGGCTTCGGAAATTGATTAGTACCTCTAATAATTGGCGCCCCTGATATAGCATTCCCCCGTTTAAACAACATAAGTTTCTGACTCCTTCCCCCTTCTTTCCTGCTACTAATAGCATCAACCGTGGTAGAAGCCGGCGCTGGAACAGGTTGGACAGTATATCCTCCTCTGTCAGGAAATTTTTCCCACCCTGGAGCCTCTGTGGATCTAGTCATCTTCTCTCTCCACCTAGCGGGCATTTCCTCCATCCTAGGAGCCATTAACTTCATTACCACCATTATCAACATAAAACCCCCTGCAATATCCCAATACCAAACCCCTTTATTTGTCTGATCAATCCTAATTACAGCAATCCTCCTACTCCTCTCTCTACCAGTCTTAGCCGCCGGCATCACCATGTTACTAACAGACCGCAACCTCAATACTACTTTCTTTGACCCCGTTGGAGGGGGAGACCCTATTCTATACCAACACCTATTTTGATTCTTCGGCCACCCCGAGGTCTATATCCTCATCCTCCCCGGATTCGGAATAGTCTCCCACATTGTAACTCACTATTCTGGAAAAAAAGAACCGTTTGGATATATAGGTATAGTCTGGGCTATAATGTCAATTGGTTTTCTAGGCTTTATTGTATGAGCCCATCATATGTTTACAGTCGGCATAGACGTAGACACACGGGCCTACTTTACCTCCGCCACTATAATTATTGCAATCCCTACAGGCGTCAAAGTTTTTAGCTGGCTTGCCACACTCCATGGAGGCAATATTAAATGATCCCCCGCAATACTCTGAGCCCTGGGCTTTATCTTTCTATTCACCGTAGGAGGCCTGACCGGCATTATCCTAGCAAACTCATCCCTAGACATTGTACTACACGACACATATTACGTCGTTGCCCACTTCCACTATGTTCTGTCAATAGGAGCCGTCTTTGCCATCATAGGAGGCTTCATCCACTGATTCCCTTTATTTTCAGGTTATACATTAGACCAAACTTACGCCAAAGCCCACTTCATCGTTACATTCGTGGGTGTAAACCTAACCTTTTTCCCACAACACTTCCTCGGCTTGTCCGG
>NW_020263086.1:0-2666 GCF_003255815.1 Theropithecus gelada | reverse complement strand
GACAAATGTGGATCTTACTGCTTTCTCTGGAAAGGCTCACCAGAAACACATCTGTCTCTGATCTGTGACCGGGAAACCCCTCCCCGCTTCGAGTCATCCCTCCTTCCTGGACCAAACCAACGAACATCTCATATATTGATGTCTCACATCTCCCTAAAAAGTGTAAGGCCAGGTTGTGCCCCACACACCTTGGGCACATGTCCAGGACCTGAGACTGTCACGGCGCATCCTCAGCCCCTCCTAAGGCTGTGTCCCGGGTGTGTCCTCAACCCCTCCTGACGCTGTGTCTTTAACCTTGGGAAAACAAACTTTCTGAATGGGCCGAGACCTATCTCAGATGCTTCTGGTTTACAGGAAGCATTCTCTCCTGTGGGTATAATGCAATCATGTGGAATCACAAAATGCCACTTTAGTAAAGGCTGAAGGAATTAGGGTTTGATGTGCTTTAAAAAAAAAAAAAAAGGAACGTTCTATTTATCAATGGACCATGAAGCCCAAACCCCCTTCTGCAGTGATGTCAACTGAGACGAGGGGCCTCCTCCTGTGGATGCAGCAAAGGCTACACTCTGACCCCACTCCCCAGAGTCCAGGCTTCCTGCTGCTCAGGGAACAGCAAACCCAGCTTCACGGGGCTCAGGCCGCCAAACCCAACTCCCATCCATGCTGGAGAATCACCCCAGGGACTAGCGAAATGGCAAGTGCAACTCTCACCTCATCCCCTTGAAGGAGAAAAGGCACCTTCCCACTCCTCTTCCTGCTGGTGGGAACAGGAACAGGGGCAGGAGCTGGAGGGTCAGGAGTCGGGCAGCAGGAGGGAAGCAGCCTGGGTCCCTGCTAGTCCCAGGTAGCAAATGCCAATCAGCCCTGACCTTCGCTTTGCAGAGAAGAAATCCTTCTCTTCTGGCAGGTCCCTGTTAGAAGTTTGCACCCATTCCTTTTAAAAAAACCTCAGATACAACATGGGTGTTTTGCTAATATTTCAATTGCCTGGGGGCCTTGGGTCGAGTGACGCCAAAACAAGAACCTGAACCCTGTTATTCAGGAAACCACCTTCCAGCCCCATCTACCCTCCCAGGCTGTCACCTTATGGTATTTGTCTGCTGGATAATTATTTTTAACAATAACTGCTCTTAAGAGCCAGGTGTACAGAACAGAAGTCAGCTCAGGTTGAGGGGAAGCAGGAACAGACCCCTCTCTCGGCAGGACGGTGGAGAAGGAACCTTCAGCACCTGGGTTTGCAAGATACTGGATCTCCGAGAGCATCGCTCACAGCTCAAGTACGGCCAGACCCTCCTCTGCCGCAGCCTGTTCAGAAGGCAGCACCTACCCTAGAGACCCACAGCCTTGTGTGGGGTTCAGCTGGAGATGAACTTTCCTCCCTTGGTAAGAGCCAGAGCCAGGGCCAGGGGTGAGGAGAGGAGAGAAGCAGCAAGTGTGAGGGGCACTGTGGCAACTCCACACCACGCTAACTCTCGTCTGACGTGTTCCAGCCAAAGCCACGCTTCTTGGGGGGCATTTCCCTTCACAGGTCCAGAAATCATCAACATCTAGTCTCCCCACAGAACAGATTCTTCCCCAGGAGGCAGGCACTTGGCTGTAACATGTGGTAATGAGGGGTGCGCCTTTGTGCCCATTCCATAGTGTTTCCTGTTACCTATTTTACCTTAAGCTAAAAATGGTCCCCGTTTACACTCTGTAGTGACACAGACAGCAAAACACGCGAGATTCAGTGTGATCCCACCCCCGTCACTGCTGACCTCAAGTTCTTTATTTGTTCATTTTGCTTCTAGAGTTTGTACTACTATCCCCGGGTTCCAGATCTGTGGATTCAACCAAACATAGACCAAGAATACTTTTTTAAGGTGCCTGTACTAAGCATTCAGACTATTATTCATTAAGCAATATCGTTTAACTACTACTCGCATGGCATGTCCATGGTATAGGTGTTACGAGCAACCCTGACATGACTGAAAGTCTGCGGGAGGATGTGCGTATGTCATATGCAAACACGATGCCATTTTATACCAGGGACCTGAGCGCCCACAGACCTTAGTGTCCATAGGCAGTCCTGCAGCCCACCCCCGTGGGCACTGTGGAATGGCTATAATAGAAAATATAGAGCTTTTAAACAGTTATGTACCAAATATAATCTTTTGTTAAGAAATTACTGTGTATCACGTGTATTATTTGGAAGTCCTTCCTGGCCCAGAGACTTGACATGTTCTTATCTTTTCGTCCACTGATCTAACGAGTCATTCCAGTAAGTTTATTGAACATGAATCAATTTTACAATTAAATTATTATGGGAATCACACTCATACTCTAAGCTGCTTTGGTTTTTAAAGTGAAATAACCAATAGTTTTGAAAACAGGCTATATCATAGAATAACAGGATAAAGCAGCCCCATGACATGCAGAAACATGGGGTTTCAAAGCTAACCAGTATAAAACACGTTACAACCCCCTAAATTGAAAACGTTTTACACCACAACAAATATTCCAGAAAAAAACAAGATGTTCAAAAAAGCCTTATGTAGAAAACCACTTTTCCCCTTCATATTTCACATGGTTTCCAGAAGCTTGTGTTTGGCAATAACCATGAACCAGAAGTAGCGTCCGCTGCAACTGCTGCTACTGCAACACAGAATATTAAAGGAAAAAAAAAA
>NW_020263085.1:0-2667 GCF_003255815.1 Theropithecus gelada | reverse complement strand
AGGATACTTTGTGTGTGACTGGTAAGGCAGGGCTGAAAAAGATTTTGGTATGAAGAGCCCACCAGGTGCTCGCTGGCCTGAAGAAAGGGGCCCTGCTCTGATAGATGGGCTATCAGTTAGTAGACTAATATGAACTCAAACTTCACTTACTTCAAAACTCTATCTTAAGGCTCTGAACATACACAAAAAAGGAAACTCTATTCTTCTACTGTCTGCTCCCTAGATCCAGAACTAAAGTTAGTATCATCAATACTTTAGTTAACTGATTTTAAAAGACTTTTTGAGGGCTTAGTTTGGGAACTATCTAATACTTTACAACACTTTAAGAAAAGTGTATTCTGAATACTAATCATTTGGATATGAAGTGTATGGCAGGTGCACCTGACAGCACTAACTTACGCACAACCTTAGAATGACTCTGTGGTCTATGAGGAATGTGTATTTGGGTTCCAAGATAAGGAGTTCAGGAGTGTCCAAATCCAGAGATTCATTTCTTATTTAGGAGGAAGATCTGGACCATGGCCCATCGCATCCTGTGGAACTCAGGTTGCAGAGGGGATAGAGGCCCTTTTTTTCCCCTTTCCATTAAACGAAGGTGGCCAGGA
The DNA here is from genome assembly GCF_003255815.1 of Theropithecus gelada. Classification (NCBI taxonomy): domain Eukaryota; kingdom Metazoa; phylum Chordata; class Mammalia; order Primates; family Cercopithecidae; genus Theropithecus; species Theropithecus gelada. Next base: position 2,062 of record NW_020263085.1, on the reverse strand, counting down.
GAAGGTTGCTGCAGGGAGGGTGCTAAGTGAAAATGCTATATAAACTGTATTCTTTTTACAAGCGGTTGCAGTTCTGTCCAGCCCACTGCCAATGGACCATCTTGTATATAAGTTCCCGCAAAAACCCGTTCTCATTTGCTGGCTTCGAGTCTCAACTTCAGCCTCTTGAACATGGTGCTATCCCTACTGAAATCAACAGGGATCCAGCACGACAGAAGGGGATGAATCCCAAATAAAACTATTCATACTTTAAAAACACACTCACAAAATGAGACCTGCACTCAGCCTAGCAATTCAAGCAGCCCTTCTGTTATTTCTATTTCAAGTCTGTGCTCAAACATCACCTATTCGATGAGGCCAAATCTGACCGGTCTATTTAAAATGTTGATTTGTTACCCTTTCTGCTTTTTCTACCACACCTGTAAATATTTATTATGTTCATTGCCATACCCACTAAGAAGTAAATTCACAAATGCAAAAATCTCTTCTGCTTTGTTCACTGAGAAACTCCAGGTTTCTGTAGAAAAGTTCCTGAGTAATTACCATGAAAAAACAGGTCTAAAGAGGGAGGAAAAAAATAACTTCCCTAGGTGATTAAAAAAAATTAAAGTTCATACATACAGTCAGTATCTGACCTCTTGTCCCCAAGCCCAAGGCAATAAATAGCTGGACCTTTCCCTCTTCCTCCATTCATAAATTATTTACAATGATTTATGAAAGCTGGCATGTTACTTTTGAACAGGTCAACATCTATGAATGTTATTGTTTCCTTACGTGATCAAGTATTCCCTGTATAGCCAAGAGCACACAGTTCGATTCTGCTCATTTATTAGGCTAATTTCTTATCCTGCTAATTTATTATTACACGCTAATTACAAAGGAGGCAGTAATAGAACCAAGTCTCGAAGTAAAAATTTGTATCCATCCATCCAGCATTTATTCAACATTTGCCATGTGTCAAACGAGGAGAATTAAGACAGTTTGTTCCCTCCCAAGAAGCTCACTATTTAGTTATAGGCACCTGACTTTCAAAATTAATTGTAATATCCTTTGACAGATGCATTAAGAAATATCTGAACAAAATTGAGCACTAGTATAAGTGAGGGTGTAAAGACCAGGGAGACATACGATTTAGTCTTTGTTTTAAAAATATTGCTGTGGCAAGAATGTGGAGGACACACTGGATGTGGTAAACCTGGAGACAAGCCCACAGCAACAGTCTAGGTGAGAGATGAGTTCAGCTGTAACTGAGACATGCACGGGGAATGTGCAGTGGTGGATGAGCAGCATACGAGGGTGCAAGGTGCTGTAATTCGCTGAGTGGACACTGCACCCATGGGCTTCCCAAGCATTACAGGGTTATTGAGGACTAATATAATTCACATTTTATGAAGATGTAAGGCTCCGACTGGTTAATTCCTTGAGGCACTTTCAGCTAGGTTTTCGGAGAGCTATGATTCATATTCAAATGTCTGATTTTTAAAGCCCAAACTCTGGAACTACAGCAAGAATTGGCCTAAAGCAGTAATTTAATTGGAATGCACAGGGCTCAGCTTACTAATAACACACAGGTAAATATGCAACGTCCGCAGCCAGAGATACTGGAGGCAATATGGCACAGGGTGGTACCCCTGAGGTGGAGGCCAACGTTATATAGAAGGGACAGTTAAAAGTGGGGAATGCCTCAGTAAAGTCATGAAGACAGACTTTAAAAATGTCCACGGATTCTGGCAATTTGGGATTGCCTAGTGACCCACCAAGTCTGTTTCAGTCTAGTGGTGAAGATAAAGCAACATTACCATGGATTTAGTAATAAATAGGAGGAAGAGATAAGGAGATAACGGGTATGGATTTCTCCGGGAAAACATGGCTGTCAAGAGAGACAGGTAACATCTAGAGCAGGAAGAACAGCCCAAAGGGAGGCATCCTTTTTACAGCTTTTTTAAAACTATAGGGCAAACATGAATATATGGCAGGAGTGGAATGCAGCTAAAAAGAAAACGGATGAGGTAATGGAAGATCCAGGGACACAAAAACTGATGAAGCATGAAGAGGACGGGGA
>NW_020263084.1:0-8771 GCF_003255815.1 Theropithecus gelada | reverse complement strand
CATTGGGAGTTATACCTGATGTAAATGACGAGTTGATGGGTGCAGCAGACCAACATGGCACAAGTATACATATGTAACAAACCTGCACGTTATGCACATGTACCCTACAACTTAAAGTATAATAATAATAAATAAATTTAAAAAAAAAAAACATTAGGAGAAACCAATCAATGTCATTATATTTCTTAGTTTTCCACAAATGTTCAAAAGTTTATATACAGAGTCACTAAGTTCCTTCTTATATGTGGTTGATTAGAACTATACAATAGTAATATTTTGCATATGTCTATTGACAGATCACACCATGGACTATTAGTGCTCTCTATACTATCTTGAGTAAGGAGTCCTTAGCATCTTAATATCTAATGGAATTAGCCAATTCCAGAAACTCTAAAGCGAATTCAGGAAACTTATCCTTAAAATTTTGTTGTTCTAGAACCACTTCTGATACCAAAATCTGTATTATTCATGGTTCTTCAGAGAAACAGAATGAAAAGTAGACATATATAAGAAAGAAGTTATTATGGGAATTGGGTCATGTGTTTATGGACATGGAGAAGACCCACAAAATATCATTTGCAAGTTGGAGAACCAGGGAAGTTTATGCTATAGCTCCATCCAATTCTGAAAGCCGGAAACACTGGGGGGACTCTGTTGCAACTAACAGAGTCTGAAGGCTGAAAAATGTAGAGTTCTGACCTCCAAGCATAGAAGAAGTTGGGTTTCCCTGCTCAAAAAAGAGAGATAAGTTTGCCTTTCATCTGCTTTTTTGTTATATTTGGGCCGCCAACCAATAAGATGATGCCCACCCACATTTGGTGAGGATAGATTTTCCTTACTCGGTGCTTTACCCACTAGGTTGGTATCTCTTAACTTAGTTAAGTTGATGCTTAAAACTAACCATTACGGTGACCATCTCTGACCACTGGCTATGACCATCTTTAGCACTCAGTGAGTTGCCATGTGCCTGAAACAACTCTCTTCATATAAACTTTGCTCATTTTCTTTTTCAGAGTTCAAGCCCCTACTCACTACAAGATACCTAGAAAGAAGAAAAAAAAATCAGTAAATATGACAGCAATATTTACATCTCAGAGAAGTTATCTATTTATTAGGTCAGTGCAAAAGTAATTGCAATTTTGACACTACTTTAGATAACAATAACTGCAAATTACTTTTGTACCAAACCAGTACTTTGTGGAATAGTTTATCTTCTTTATTGCAATCTTTCCATTCAAGACCGAGCTTGGAAACTTGTCCTTGTAGAATTAAACTGTCCATATACTTTCTTCTTTTTTTTTTTTTTTTGACAGGATCTTGCTCTGTGGCGCAGGCTGCAGTCCAGTGGTGCAATCTTGGCTCAGTACAACCTCCATTTCCCAGGCTCAGGTGATCCTCCAACCTCAGCTTCCTGAGTTGCTGGGACTACAGGCATACACACCACATCCAGTGAATTTTTGTTTTTAGTAAAGATGGGGTTTTGTTTGCTGCTCAGGTGGGTCTTGAACTCCTGGGCTCAAGCAATCTGCCTGCCTCAGGCTCCCAAAGGTTGAGATTACAGGTGTAAGCAACCACAACTGGCCTTAAAATATTTTTCTAAATTAAAAAAAAATTTCACTCAGAAAAATTTTGTAATCCTTTGTGGATATAGAATGAATATTAAACATGCTAACAATATAGACTATTAAATATAGTTTAAAAATGCAAGACTATAGAAATGTGGAACAAAAATATTAAAAATTATGAATATACATAAAATAACAAGGCCGGGCGCGGTGGCTCAAGCCTGTAATCCCAGCACTTTGGGAGGCCGAGACGGGCAGATCACGAGGTCAGGAGATCGAGACCATCCTGGCTAATGCAGTGAAACCCCGTCTCTACTTAAAAAAAAAAAAACAAAAAACAAAAAACTAGCCGGGCGAGGTGGCAGGCGCCTGTAGTCCCAGCTACTCGGGAGGCCGAGAGAGGAGAATGGCGCAAAACCCGGGAGGCAGAGCTTGCAGTGAGCTGAGATCCGGCCACTGCACTCCAGCCTGGGCGACAGAGTGAGACTCCGTCTCAAAAAAAATAAATAAATAAAATAAAATAAAATAAGGCTACATAAAGAGATTTTCAAAGTTTCTGAATTAAAAAATTAATATTGTAGAGATGTTAATTCTCTCAAAATTTATTATACAAATTAAAATATTAATCACCAGGTCTATAGGATTTGTTCAGCAATTTAGCAATGTGACCATAAATTTTACCTACAAATATTAGTGTGGTAAAATAGTCAAGGAAAAACAATTACAACTAATTTTAGGAGGCCAGGTATGGTGTCCCACACCTGTAATCTCAGCACTTTGCCAGACTGAGGCAGGCAGACCACTTGAGACCAGAAGTTTGAAACAAGTCTGGCCAACATGGCAAAGCCCTGTCTCTACTAAAAATACAAAAATTAGCCAGGTGTGGTGGTGCATGCCTGTAATCACAGCTACTTGGGAGGTTGAAGCACAAAAACTGCTTGAACCCAGGAGCCAGAGGTTGCAGTGAGCCGAGATTGTACCACTGCACTCCAGCTAAATTAATTTTAGAAAAATCTTTATATACATTAAAATATAAGAAAGACACAATAATTTAAGCAATGCATTAATGACATAGAAATGTGTACATGAGTCAGTTCAACAGGATGTAAAACCTAGAAATGAACATAGGCTCATATAAGGATATAGAGGTGATATATCAAATTTGTTGAGAACACTGATTCATTCATTAAATTGTGTTAAGAACATTTGGCTAATCATATGGGGAAAACTCAAATTAGTTTTTTCCTCATACCATAAGCATAAATGCAAAACATCAAATTGTAACTTTTGTTTTGTTTTGTTTTTTGTTTTTGTTTTGTTTTGTTTTGCTTTGTTTTTTGAGACAGAGTCTCACTCTGTCACACAGGCTGGAGTGCAGTGGTGTGACCTTGGCTCCCAGGTTCAAGCGATTCTCCTGTCTCAGCCTCCCAAGTAGCTGGGACTACAAGTGCCCGCCACCTGTAGAGATGTGGTTTCACTGTGTTAGCCAGGCTGGCCTTGAACTCCTGACCTCAGGTGATCCACCCGTCTCAGCCTCCCAAAGTGCTGGGATTACAGGCATGAGCCACCGTGCTCAGCCTCAAATTGTAAAAATATTAAAAGACGATATTGGTCAATATATTATTGTAGGAAAGGTATAATCCCTGAAATAATAATAATTCACTCTGTCAAAATGTATTGGTTTAAAGCCTACTATGTCACAAGTGCTGTACCAACTACTGGGAATATAATGATGAGTCAAATAACAGTCAGTGTGGCTTATAGTGTAACATGGAGGGCAGATAATTAAACAAGGTATAAAGCATGACTGAATTCAGGTGCTAAAATTATACACTGAGAGATCTCTCTTTATCTTTTAGTTCACTTTCTCACTGTTCACTTTCTGCCAGGCTGTCTCTTTGTAGTGAGAAAGAGGACAGCTGCAGCACCTTCAGGATTACATCACATTAAGCTCACACGCTAAGGAGAAGAAGCTATCTCTTCCCCAACATTCCATATTAATTGTTTAGATAATACTGTTGCTGATCCTGATTGGATTGCATACCATTCATGAATTCATGAATCCACCAGAGTGGGTGCTCTGATTGGTCAGCCTAAGGCTATGAAATTACGATTATGGAAAGAAGGGTTCAGTATCTTGATTGACAACTTCACCAAGTCATTGGTAAATGGGTAAAGAACGATTTCTTTTTCTAAAATTTACTTTAAGTTCTGAAATACATGTGCAGAACGTGCAAGTTTATTACATAGGTATACATGTACCATGGTGGTTTGCTGCACCTATCAACCCATCATCTAGGTTTTAAGCCCCACCTGCATTAGGTATTTGTTCTAATTCTCTTTCTTCCCTGGCCCCCACCTCCCGACTGGAAGCCATCATTCGCTGTAAAGAATGATTTCTAAAAGGAAAATACACAGTACAGCTTAAGAAGTAACAAATAGAGAAGTGATTTTAGCAGGATAGCACAGTGGCATGTTTAACACTAGCATCCCCCCACAGTAATAAGAATTTGGCAACCATTCACAGAGAAGTGCCCTTTTTGTAGCCTTGAGTCTCAGGTAGAATGTTGCAAAACCCCAGTGGATCCTAAGACTGAGGAGGCTTTTCTGAGAGAACAAGCTTGCACCCAGGTGGCAGGCTTACCAACCATGGTCCCACCTACAGACCCAGAAATGACATTTTCCCCATGTGGACTTGATTACAACATGATTTGGCTCTGTTGCTGCCACCAGAACCACCTGCTATGAGACCTGGGAAGAGTCACACTCACTATGCCTTGGAAAACAGGCCTGCCAAACCTGGTCCCAGCTGTGAACTCTAAAATGGCTCTGTAACTCAGTTCCATCTCCTCTCAGCCATCATCTACAAGTAGTCTTTCTTGCTCAAGGGTGTGCAGGGTGTCATGCCTGTCCATGTCCCCAGAAGCAGTCTTGCAGATTTCAGTCCTGCAGCAGATCCCCAAATGAATATGTTACATGGCTTCAGATTCTTTCTTCTGCTGTTTAAGAGCAGTGTTGCCTGACCAGGGACCTTCCAGAAGACACCACTGCTCAAAGCCAGGCCCACTGACCTCAATGCCTTTGTGCAGTATAAAGCAGTTCTGTATTCCAGCTCCATTCTCTCCATCCACAGAGAAAAAGTAATCCTGTTGACTCAAGGGCCCACCAGAGATATATTTTTAGTTTTTTTGGAGACAGACCCAGTGACCTCTATCCAACTACAGATATGAAACAGTCTTGTGTCATGGCTTCAGCTCTGCTAAACCATGATCTGGGACCAGTCCTGCCTATTCAGTGACCTACCCAGTGTCCCAGAGTTATGCCTCCTAGGGGTCCAGAGGGAGTCACATCTATCTACACAACTGATAACAGGCCTACTGTGAACCCAACAACAGCTGCATGACACAGCTCTAACCCCACTTAATTTCAATCTGAGAGGAAAATCCATCATAAAGGGACCTAAGGTCTTTACCTGGTAAAACCAGTCAGTAATGCCTGGAATAGGAGTTTTCTCCTTCAAATGAACAGGCACAAATGCAAGGCTACACAAAGAAGAATCAGACAAACATGACAGCACTGAAACAAAACAAAACAATAAAACCAATACATTTCCAGTAATTGACCCGAAAAAAATTGAGATCTAAGAATTGCCTGTCGAAAATTCAAAACAATAATCTTAAAGAAGCTCACTGAGATGCAAGAAGACACAGATAGGCAACTAAACAAAATCAGGAAAACAATGCATGAACAAAATGAGTTTACTGAATCTATACTATTTTAAAAACCACAAGAAGAAATTCTGGAGCTGAAGAATACAATAACAGAACTAAAAATACAATAAGAGAGATTCAATGGCAGAGTCAATTGTGCATAATAAAAAATCAATGAACTCAAAGGTCATTTAAATCAGCCAATTAGAGATATGAAAAGAAAAAATACGAAAATGAGTAAAGAAAGCATAAGGAATTTATGGCGCATCATCAAGTTAACAAATATATAAATTATAGAGATTCCAGAAATAGATAAGAGAAAAAAGAAATGAAAAGATTATTTTGAAAAGCAATGGCTGAAAACTTTCCAATTTGTGAGAGAGATATGGACAGCCAGATTTATGAATCTCAAAGTATTTGAAATAACATCAACCTAGGAAATAATACCTGAAAACACACTTTAACTATCACAGACAAATATATAGTATATATATATACATATTAAATATCACAGGCAAAAATATATATATATATATATTTTTTTTTTTTTTTGAGACAGGGTCTTGCTCTATCATCTGGCTGTTGTGCAGTGGCACAATCTTGGATCACTGCAGCCTCTGCCTCCTAGGTTCAAGCAATTCTCATGCCTCAGTCTATCAAGTAACTGACATTACAGGCACTCACCACAACGCCCAGCTAATTTTTGTATTTTTAGCACATAAAGGGTTTCACCATGTCATCCAGGGTGGTCTCAAACTTCTGACCTCAAGTTACATGCCTGCTTTGGCCTCCCAAAGTGCTGGGATTACAGGTGTGAGCCACCAGATCTGGCCAAAAGAGAATTTCTTGAAAGCAGTAAGAGAAAAGCAACTCACTATATGCAAGGGAAACCTCATGATACTAACAGTAGAACTCTTGGCAGCTACATACAGGCCAGGATGAAGTGGTACAATATATTCAAAGTGCAAAAAGTAGAAAATTGCCAACCAAGAATACAACACTTGGCAAATATTTTCTTTAGAAATAATGGGGAGACAAAGACATGCCCAGGCAAACAAAAGCTAATGAAGTTAATCGCTATTAGACCTAATGAAAAGAAGTGCTAATGGGACTTTGATGAGTTGAAATAAAAAGACACTGAGTAACAATGTAGAGAATATGAAAATACAAAATTTACTGGTCAGTAAGTACACAGTTAAATTCAGAATACTCTTATATGGTAATGTGTAAATCACTTTAAGTATAGAATGAAAGTTTAAAAACAAAAGTATTACAATAACTATAGCTATAATAATTTGTTAAGGGATACAGACAAAAAGAAATATGTAAACTGACAATAGTAAGTTCTTATCAAAAATTTATTTTTGAATAGTACTAGAATTTCTATATCTTTTGGGGTACAAGTGATTTTTGATTACATGGATGAATCACATAGTGGTGAAGTCTGAGATTTTAATGCACTTATCACTCAAGTAGTGTACACCGTACTCAATATGTAGCTTTATATCCCTCCCTCCTTTATTTTTTAATATAATACTGTTTATTTAACTTCAAAAACATTTCAACATTCTAAACATACAAAACAATGAAACGTTGCAAATCATGTTTAAGTACAGAAGGTTTTTGAACTTTCGTTGATGATGTGGCTCTCCACTTTGCTGACAATGAAGAGTTCTACAGTTTGTTTAAAAACTACCGCACTTAACTAAAACTAAATAAATAAATAAACCAAAAGAAAACTTCTAATGCAAGTTGACACCCTCTGTCCACAGCTAAGATGGCAGCGAAATGCTATATCACTATATACAGAAACAAGACAACCTGAGACTAAATGGATGCCCACTGCAGAGTCAACAGATCCAGCCTTCTGGTGGATACCCTGAGCTACAGCCCCTCCAAAAAACATCTTCTCCACTGCCTTAATGCCAAACAAGCAAGGAGCATCAAGAGTTTGTCTTGGTTCTTTTGTTCCTTTTACAAACTAAAGATATATACAGTTGATAACTCAGGATTTCTAGCCCATAACCATATAGTTAACAGCACCTTACCAAAAAAAAAAAAAAAAAAAAAAAAAAAAAAGGCTGGATACCTGGCAAGATGGCTGAATAGGAATTGCTCCAGTCTGCAGCTGCTAACAAGGTGGATGATTTCTGCATTTCCAACTAAGGTACCCAGTTCTTCTCAGTGGAACTGTTTAGGCATTGGGTACAGCCCACAGAGGGCAAGCAGAAGCAGGGTGGGGCATCACCTCACCTGAGAAGTGCAAGAAAACAGGGTGCTCCCTCCCCCAGCCAAGGGAAGCCATAAGGAACTGTGCTATCTGGCCCAGATACTACATTTTTCCCACTGTTTTTGCAATATGCAGACCAGGATATTCCCTAATGTGCCTACACAGCCAGAACCCTGGGTTTCAAGCACAAAACTGGGCAGCTGTTTGTGCAGACACTGAGCTAGCTGCAGGAGTTTCATACTCCAGCAGTGCTGGAACCCCACTGACAAAACAGCTCACTTCCCTGTAAAGGGGGCTAAAACTAGGGAGCCAAGTGGTCTCGCTCAGCAGGTCCCACTCTCACAGAACCCAACAAGCTAAGAACCACTGGCTTGAAATTCTCGCTGCAAGCACAGTGGTCTGAAGTCACCCTGGATGATCAAGCTTGGTGGGGGTAGGAGTGTCCACCATTACTGAGGCTTGGATAGGCAGTTTTTCCCTGACAGTGCTAAGGAGGCTGGGAAGTTAGGACTGGGTGGAACTCCATAACACAGCAAGGAGGTTGTGGCCAGACTCACTCTCTAGATTCTTCCTCACTGGGCAGGGCATCTCTGAAAGAAAGGGAGCAGCCCCAGTCAGGGGCTTATAAATAAAACTTCCAACTCTCTGGGACACAGCAACTGGAGGAAGGGGTGGCTGTGGGTGCAGCTTCAACAGACTTAAACTTTTCTACCGGGAAAATCGTCATCTCTGGGAAGGGAACAAGATGGCCGAATAGGAACACCTCCAGTCTCCAACTCCCAGCACGAGCGACAGAGAAGACCGGTGACTTCCGCATTTTCAACTGAGGTACTGGGTTCATCTCACTAGGGAGTGCCAGACAATTGGTGCTGGTCAGCTGCCGCAGCCCAACCAGCGAGAGCTGAAGCAGGGCGAGGCACCGCCTCACCTGGGAAGCGCAAGGGGAAAGGGAATCCCTTTTCCTAGCCAGGGGAACTGAGACACACAACACCTGGGAAATCGGGTAACACCCACCCCAATACTGCACTTTAAGCAAACAGGAACACCAGAAGATTATATCCCACACCTGGCCGGGAGGGTCCCACGCCCACGGAGCTGCCCTCATTGCTGGCACAGCAGTCTGCGATCTCCCGGCAAGGAAGCAGGGAGGCTGGGGGAGGGGCGCCCGCCATTGCTGAGGCTTAAGTAAGTAAACAAAGCCGCTGGGAAGCTCCAACTAGGTGGAGCTCACAGCAGCTCAAGGAAACCTGCCTGTCTCTGTAGACT
>NW_020263083.1:0-2667 GCF_003255815.1 Theropithecus gelada | reverse complement strand
CAGGTGAGGCAATGCCTCGCCCTGCTTCAGCTCTCGCTGGTCGGGCTGCAGCAGCTGACCAGTACCGATCGTCCGGCACTCCCCAGTGAGATGAACCCAGTACCTCAGTTGAAAATGCCGAAATCACCGGTCTTCTGTGTCGCTGGCGCTGGGAGTTGAAGACTGGAGCTGCTCCTATTCGGCCATCTTGCTCCGCCCCCCTCCGATACCCACTCTTACTATAGATTAAGAGAGTTTTTTTTTTTATCCTTTCTCCAGCAATCAAATATTTTAGCCTTGCTTATCTCATTCCTGGATAACTTTTCATAAGCACATGCCATTAACATTGTTTACATACATTTTTAGCTTTTTCTCCTCAAAGTTCATTTGATTTTTTTCTCAAATCACATTGCCAGTGTGTTTACTCTAAATCTGTTATACTGTATACTCAGTTTTCCAGTTCTCAATTTCAACTTCTCTTTTGCTAATTATTCCAAGTAATTGGTGTGCTATTTTCTCTTAATAACATCAAAAGTCTATTCATACAAATGGGAATTTGGATTTGATGCTACTGAATATTGGAAAGTTATTTTTCTTATAGATAGGAAGATACTCAGTTGGACTGCAGATTTCACGTCCCACTGGTGCTGATTCATTAATGGGTATTTTATCTCACTTTATTGTGAAATTAACAGAAGTAGGTACTATGCCTATAGTGTTGGAGGCACAATATTGAGTCATACTCAGTATTCTGTAAAAACTATTTTTATATAAACAAATGACTGCTATTTATTAACCTATTCATTTGTTCAAGCTATTAATCAAAGCTTCATTTATGTTGTTAATGTCTTTCAGTTGATAATTCAGTCTAGCTTAGGTTCTTCGTTTTGAAACTGTGAAGTTTGTTCTATTCTGGAGTAACTCTGGCAATAAGAGTCTTGTTTTTTCTTTGCCAAAATCTGGCATGCAGTTTCTGCTGATTAATAGTATTTCTAAAATTAAATAATATTTCTAACATCATATAATGTTGAAGACTTATTAGGGCTTAGAAATTTCTAAGGTGAAGAAATGTTCAATTTCCAACTTTTTTCCAGGGTGAAGATTTTTGGGATTTTGATTTCTAATTCATTTATAATTATCATAATTTTAATGTGATTAGGTTCTAAATTAATTACATATCTCTTGAAAAGTCCAAAAAATAGCCTCCCTCTTCCAGCAAAAGTCTGTTTGACTGTCATATAGAAGACTGGACTTTCACCTCCAGCATTCTGGACATTATATTATTTTAATCTAATATTTGTTCTACTTTCTATTGTATAACAATAGTCATGTTTCTCCCTTATAGGGTCATCAATTAATGTTCCTCAACCAGATGCACATACCAGCAATTTTGTAATTTTTAGTATATTATGTTAAAACTTAATACATAAACTAATTCTTCCATTTACTCCATTATCCTCTATGACATGCTATCCCAGTCATACAGAAAATGAAGAATAGTTTAGAAATTAATCCTGAAAGATTTTTGAAAACATTTTAAAAAATGATAAATTAAGTTGTCATAGACAACACCAAAGAAAAACATAATTACCAGATAATGTTTAAGTATTAATTTCTTTATTTTTATTTTACCGTATGTGCTCCTATAGGATTCTTTAATTTTGATGTTTGCTTTCATTCATTCCATTTTGTATTCTGGTTAAATCTGGCTCTGCCTAAAACATGAAAATTGTGTTTTAAAGATAAAAATTATGGTATCATTTTACATTCTTTACTCAAATTGCAACTTTAGTACTTTCTAGTTATACATATATGTCTGATATTTTATCAAGCCTCAGTGTAACATTTCCAAATGACATTGGAAAATGTTATACATCAGACAGCATCAGAATCACATTGTGCCACAAATGGATCCTTCATATTAATTGTCCAACTATGAATCTAGAATATGATAAGGGATTTAATACCATTATTTAATGGAAATTCTTCCAGTGTTCACTGAGTTACAAAGAAGAAAATCAGAATAGAGAAAATCAATGATGAGTCAACATTATACTGACATGGTTATGTCTATGTTGATATTTAGTGATATGTGTATTTACTTATCTATGTTCAAGAAGACAAAAAATGAGCTGGAGTAAAATCTAGAGAGAGACATGTGTAGAGAGAGAGATTGACATTTTTGTCCCATATACATTTTTCTCTTAAGTTTGGCCTGTTGTAGAGTAGCAACATTACAGCCTTGGAGTCGGAGAAATTTGAGTGTTAGTCTCACCTTTGTGTGACTACTTCCTTTACAATTGCACGGCTTGTGTAGGCTTTATAAATAATTTATCCGAGATTCTCTCTGCCCATAATTAAATTTTAAAAAGAGGACGGTGAAGGCTAATACCGTGAGAAGTATTAATTATATATATTTCCTATCTACATATTTCATAATGTATCCTGAATATAGTCTCTGAAACGTTGTAGATACTCTTTTTGCTTCATCAAGTGCTACTCTGTTTTGTGCACATGGGCAGTGGTGTTTTTACTGAATGTTCATCGCCTATGATGTTTCCTGAGCCAAAGAGGATATGAAGTATGTGATATTTACATCATCTAATGTATTTAGACTTAAGTTAACTTCCTAATTCAGGTGTAAAGTTAACTCACTATGAATCAGTGGAGAATTACATTCATGATCCC
>NW_020263082.1:1480-2667 GCF_003255815.1 Theropithecus gelada | reverse complement strand
TTGCTGTGGAATCTGAGAACAGATATTTCGGATCCCTTTGAAGACTAAAGGGCCAAAGGAAATATCCGCCGATAACAAAGAGAAAGAAGCTTTCTGAGAAACTTCTCTGTGTTCTGTGAAACCATCTCACAGAGTTACAGCTTTCCCCTCAAGAAGCCTTTCGCTAAGACAGTTTTTGAGAAATTGGCAAAGTGATATTTGAAAGGCCTTAGAGGGCTATGGTGAAAAAGGAAATATCCTCAGATGAAATCTGGAAAAAGCTTTCTGAGAAACTGCTTAGTATTATCTTAATTCACCTCACACAGTTACATCTCTATTTCGTGGATCTCTTTGGTAGCCTTTTTTATGTGGAATGTGAGAACCGATATTTCGGATCCCTTTGAAGACTCTAGGGCCAAAGGAAATATCCTCCGATAACAAATGGAAAGAAGCTTTCTGAGAAAATTCTTTGTGTTCTTTGAAATCATCTCACAGAGTTACAACTTTCCCCTCAAGAAGCCTTTCGCTAAGGCAGTTCTTGTGGAATTGGCAAAGTGATATTTGGAAGCCCATGGAGGTCCATGGTGACAAAGGAAATATCCTCAGCTGAAATCTGGAAAGAATCTTTCTGAGAAACTGCTGAGTGTTCTGTTAATTCATCTCACAGAGTTTCATCTGTGTTTCTTGGATCTGTTTGCTAGCCTTATTTCTGAGGAATCTGAGAACAGATATTTCGGATCCCTTTGAAGTCTATAGGGTCAAAGGAAATATCCTAGGGTAACAAAGAGAAGGAAGCTTTCTGAGAAACCTCTTTGTGTTCTGTGAAATCATCTCACGGAATTACAGCTTTCCCCTGAGGAAGCCCTTTGGTAAGACAGTTCTTGTGGAATTGGCAAAGGGATATTTGGAAGCCCGTAGAGTGCTATGGTGAAAAAGGAAATATCCTCAAGTGAAATATGGAAAGAATCTTTCTGAGAATCTGCTTAGTGTTCTGTTAATTCATCTCACAGAGTTACATCTGTGTTTCGTGGATCTCTTTGCTAGCCTTATTTCTGTGGAATCTGAGAACAGATATTTCGGATCCCTTTGAAGACTATAGGGCCAAAGGAAATATCCTCCTATAACAAACAGAAAGAAGCTTTCTGAGAAACTTCTTTGTGTTCTGTGAAATCATCTCACAGAGTTACGGCTTTCCCCTCAAGAAGCCT
>NW_020263082.1:0-1421 GCF_003255815.1 Theropithecus gelada | reverse complement strand
CTTCTTTGTGTTCTGTGAAATCATCTCACAGAGTTACAGCTTTCCCCTCAAGAAGCCTTTCTCTAAGTCTGTTCTTGTGGAATTGGCAAAATGATATTTGGAAGCCCATAGAGGGCTATGGTGAAAAAGGAAATATCCTCTGATAAAATCTGCAAAGAAGCTTTCTGAGAAAGTGCTTAGTGTTCTGTTAATTCATCTCACGGAGTTACATCTGTATTTCGTGGATCTCTTTGATAGCCTTATTTCTGTGGAAACTGAGAACAGATATTTCGGATCCCTTTGAAGACTATAGGGCCAAAGGAAATATCCTCCGGTAACAAAGAGAAAGAAGCTTTCTGAGAAACTTCTTTGTGTTCTGTGAAATCATCTCACAGAGGTACAGCTTTCCCCTCAGGAAGCCTTTCGCTAAGACAGTTCTTGTGGAATTTGCCAAGTGATATTTGGAAGCCCCTAGAGGGCTATGGTGAAAAAGGAAATATCCTTAGATGAAATCTGGAAAGAAGCTTTCTGAGAAACTGCTTAGTGTTCTGTTAATTCATCTCACATTGTTACATCTGTATTTCGTGGATCCCTTGGCTAGCCTTATTCCTGTGGAATCTGAGAACAGATATTGCAGATCCCTTTGAAGACTATAGGGCCAAAGGAAATATCCTCCCGTAACAAAGAGAAAGAAGCTTTCTGAGAAACTTTTTGTGTCCTGTGAAATCATCTCACAGAGTTACACCTTTACCCTCAGGAAGCCTTTCGCTAAGACAGTTCTTGTGGAATTAGCAAAGTGATATTTGGAACCCCATAGAGGGCTATGGTGAAAAAGGAAATATCCTCAGCTGAAATCTGGAAAGCAGCTTTCTGAGAAACTTCTTAGTGTTCTGTTAAATCATCTCACAGAATTACATCTGTATTTCATGGATCTCTTTGCTCGCCTTATTTCTGTGGAATCGGAGAACAGATATTTCGGATCCCTTTGAAGACTATAGGGCCAAAGGAAATATCCTCCGGTGAGAAAGAGAAAGAAGCTTTCTGAGAAACTTCTTTGTGTTCTGTGAAATCATCTTACAGAGTTACAGCTTTCCCCTCAGGAAGCCTTTCGCCAAGACAGTTCTGGTGGAATTGGCAAAGTGATATTTGGAAGCACATAGAGGGCTATGGTGAAAAAGGAAATATCCTCAGATGAAATCTGGAAAGAAGCTTTCTGAGAAACGGCTTAGTGTTCTGGTAATTCATCTCACAGAGTTACAACTGTATTTCGTCGATCTCTTTGCTAGCCTTATTTCTGTGGAATCTGAGAACAGATATTTCGGATCCCTTTGAAGACTACAGGGCCAAAGGAAATATCCTCCGATAACAAAGAGAAAGAAGCTTTCTGAGAAACTCCTTTCTGTTCTGTGAAATCATCTCACAGAGTTACAGCTTTCCCCTCA
>NW_020263081.1:0-2667 GCF_003255815.1 Theropithecus gelada | reverse complement strand
AAATGAAGGCAGAAATAAAGATGTTCTTTGAAACCAATGAGAACAAAGATACAACATACCAGAATCTCTGGGACACATTTAAAGCAGTGTGTAGAGGGAAATTTATAGCACTAAATGCCCACAAGAGAAAGCTGGAAAGATCTAAAATTGACACTCTAACATCACAATTAAAAGAACTAGAGAAGCAAGAGCAAACACATTCAAAAGCTAGCAGAAGGCAAGAAATAACTAAGATCAGAGCAGAACTGAAGGAGATAGAGACACAAAAAAACCTTCCAAAAAATCAATGAATCCAGGAGTTGGTTTTTTGAAAAGATTAACAAAATTGATACACTGCTAGCAAGACTAATAAAGAAGAAAAGAGAGAAGAATCAAATAGACACAATAAAAAAATGATAAAGGGGATATCACCACCGACCCCACAGAAATACAAACTACCATCAGAGAATACTATAAACACCTCTACGCAAATAAACTAGAAAATCTAGAAGAAATGGATAATTTCCTGGACACTTACACTCTCCCAAGACTAAACCAGGAAGAAGCTGAATCCCTGAATAGACCAATAGCAGGCTCGGAAATTGAGGCAATAATTAGTAGCCTACCAAACAAAAAAAGTCCAGAACCAGATGGATTCACAGCTGAATTCTACCAGAGGTACAAGGAGGAGCTGGTACTATTCCTTCTGAAACTATTCCAATCAATAGAAAAAGAGGGAATCCTCCCTAACTCATTTTATGAGGCCAACATCTTCCTGATACCAAAGCCTGGCAGAGACACAACAAAAAAAGAGAATTTTAGACGAATATCCCTGATGAACATCGATGCAAAAATCTTCAATAAAATACTGGCAAACCAGATCCAGCAGCACATCAAAAAGCTTATCCACCATGATCAAGTGGGCTTCATCCCTGGGATGCAAGGCTAGTTCAACATACACAAATCAATAAACGTAATCCAGCATATAAACAGAACCAAAGACAAAAACCACATGATTATTATCTCAACAGATGCAGAAAAGGCCTTTGACAAAATTCAACAGCCCTTCATGCTAAAAACACTCAATAAATTCCGTATTGATGGAACGTATCTCAAAAAAATAAGAGCTATTTAAGACAAACCCACAGTCAAAATCATATTGAATGGGCAAAAACTGGAAAAATTCCCTTTGAAAACTGGCACAAGACAGGGATGCCCTCTCTCTCCACTCCTATTCAACATGATGTTGGAAGTTCTGGCTAGGGCAATCAGGCAAGAGAAAGAAATCAAGGGTATTCAGTTAGGAAAAGAAGAAGTCAAATTGTCCCTCTTTGCAGATGATATGATTGTATATTTAGAAAACCCCATTGTCTCTGCCCAAAATCTCCTTAAGCTGATAAGAAACTTCAGCAAAGTCTCAGGATACAAAATGAATGTGCAAAAATCACAAGCATTCTTATACACCAGTAACAGACAAACAGACAGACAAATCATGAATGAACTTCCATTCATAATTGCTCAAAGAGAATCAAATACCTAGGAATCCAACTTACAAGGGATGTAAAGGACCTCTTCAAGGAGAACTACAAACCACTGCTCAGTGAAATAAAAGAGGGCACAAACAAATGGAAGAACATACCATGCTCATGGATAGGAAGAATCAATATCGTGAAAATCGTCATACTGCCCAAGGTAATTTATAGATTCGATGCCATCCCCATCAAGCTACCAATGACTTTCTTCACAGAATTGGAAAAAAACTGCTTTAAAGTTCATATGGAACCAAAAAAGAGCCTGCATTGCCAAGAGAATCCTCAGTCAAAAGAACAAAGCTGGAGGCATCACGCTACCTGACTTCAAACTATACTACAAGGTTACAGTAACCAAAACAGCATGGTACTGGTACCAAAACAGAGATATAGACAAATGGAACAGAACAGAGTCCTCAGAAATAATACCACACATCTACAGCCATCTGATCTTTGACAAACCTGAGAGAAACAAGAAATGGGGAAAGGATTCCCTATTTAATAAATGGTGCTGGGAAAATTGGCTAGTCATAAGTAGAAAGCTGAAACTGGATCCTTTCCTTACTCCTTATACGAAAATTAATTCAAGATGGATTAGAGACTTAAATGTTAGACCTAATACCATAAAAACCCTAGAGGAAAACCTAGGTAATACCATTCAGGACATAGGCATGGGCAAGGACTTCATGTCTGAAACACCAAAAGCAACGGCAACAAAAGCCAAGATTGACAAATGGGATCTCATTAAACTAAAGAGCTTCTGCACAGCAAAAGAAACTACCATCAGAGTGAACAGGCAACCTACAGAATGGGGAGAAAATGTTTGCAATCTATTCATCTGACAAAGGGCTAATATCCAGAACCTACAAAGAACTCCAACAAATGTACAAGAAAAAAACAAACAACCCCATCAAAAAGTGGGCAAAGGATATGAACAGACATTTCTCTAAAGAAGACATGCATACAGCCTACAGACACATGAAAAAATGCTCATCATCACTGGCCATCAGAGAAATGCAAATCAAAACCACAATGAGATACCATCTCACACCAGTTAGAATGGCAATCATTAAAAAGTCAGGAAATAACAGGTGCTGGAGAGGATGTGGAGGAATAGGAACACTTTTACACTGTTGGTGGGATTGTAAACTAGTTCAAC
>NW_020263080.1:0-2668 GCF_003255815.1 Theropithecus gelada | reverse complement strand
GGTTTTGATTTGCATGTCTCTAAGTATTCGTGATGCTGAGGAGCTTTGCTTGGGCTTATCGGATATTTGTATATCTTCCTTGGAGAAAACTCTATTTTAATCCTTGGTTCATTTTGTAATTGTGTTTTTGGATGTTTGCTGTTGTTAACTTGTAGTTTTTTGTGTATTCTGGAAATTAATTTCTTATCACACTTATAATTTGCAAATATTTTTCTCATTTCATGGGTTGCCTTCTTACTCTCTTGATAATGTTCTTCGATATATAAAACGTTTTGATTTTTATGAAGTCCAATTTATCCATTTTATTTGTTGCCTATGCTTTTGTTGTTACAACCAAGAAATCATTGTGAAATGCAATATCATGAAGTTTTTATCCTATGTTTTCTTCTAAGAGTTGTATAGATTTTGCTCTTACATTTAGATATCTGATGTATTGTGGGTTAATTTTTGTATATGATGCTAGGTAAAGGTTCCACTCATTCTTGCCCTTGGATATTCAGCTTTTCCAATATCTTTTGCTGAGAACACTATCCTTTCCCCATTGAATGATCTTGGCACACTCGATGAAAATCATTTGGCCATATATGCAAGTAGTTCTTTCTGGAGTCTCTGTTCCATTTCATTAATTTCTATGTCCTCTTTTATGCCAGTACCACACTGTATCGGTTACGGGGGCTTGTAGTAAATGCTGAGATCAGAAAGTGTGAGTCCTCCAGCTTCATTCTTCCTTTTCAAAGTTGTTTGTCTATTTAGGGTCATGAGTTTCAATATAAATTTTAGGATGCATTTTTCTTTTACTGCAAAAATGTCACTGAGATTCTGAGAGGAATTATATTGAATCTGCAGCTCACTTTGGGTTTCATTGTCCTCCTGACAATAGTGAGTCTTCTAATTCATGAAAACAAAATGTCTTTCATTTTATTGATGTCATCATTAAGCAATATTTTATGGATTTCAGGTATAATCATTTCACCTCTTTGGTTAAACTTATTCCTAAGTATTTTATTCTTTTTGATATTAATACAAATTAAAACTTTTTTTCTTAATTTCCCTTCAGATGGTCCATGGTTAGTGTATTGAAATACGACTGATGTTTGAATGTTGATTTTGTATTGTGGAACATTACTGAATTCATTTATCAATTCTAATAGGTTTGTCCATCTTTAGGATTTTCTAGATATAAGTTCAAGTTATCTCCGAACAGAAATAATTTTACTCCTTTCTTCCAATTTGAATGTCTTTTTAAAAATACTTGCCGAATTTTTCTGACTAGACCTTTCAATACTACATTGAATAGAAGTGTCCAAAGCAGCAACCTTGTCTTGTTCCTGCTCAAACAGCGAAAGCTTTCAGTCTTTCTCCGTTGAGTATGATGTTAGCATTGGGTTTTTCACATATTGCCTTTATGTTGAGGTGGTTTCCTTACATTCTTAGTTAGAATGTTTTTATTATGAAAAAATATTGAATTTCGCGGCCGGGCGCGGTGGCTCAAGCCTGTAATCCCAGCACTTTGGGAGGCCGAGACGGGCGGATCACGAGGTCAGGAGATCGAGACCATCCTGGCTGACACGGTGAAACCCCGTCTCTACTAAAAAAATACAAAAAACTAGCCGGGCGAGGTGGCGGGCGCCTGTAGTCCCAGCTACTCGGGAGGCTGAGGCAGGAGAATGGCGTGAACCCGGGAGGCGGAGTTTGCAGTGAGCTGAGATCCGGCCACTGCACTCCAGCCTGGGCGACAGAGCGAGACTCCGTCTGAAAAAAAAAAAAAAAAAAGAAAAAATATTGAATTTCATCAAATGCTTTTATTGATTCAATCTTATTACTGATTATAGTTGTAGTCATATTTTTTGTGCTTTTCTAGGAATTTGTCTATTCCATCTAGTTTATACAATTTATTGGCATACAAATACTTACAGTAATTTCAAAATCATTATTTTATTAGAATTGGTAGTAATCATTTCATTTTCTGTTTTTTCATTTTTACTTTTCTTTTCTTATTTTTTTTTTTGAGAGAAAGAGAGAGAGCCACTCACTCTGTAGGCCAGCCCAGGCTGAAATACAGTAGTGTGAATGTGCCTCACTGCAGCCTCAAACTCCTGGGCTGAAGAAATTCTCCTTCTTCAGGATACTAGGACTACAGATGCATGCCACCATGCCCAGCTAATTGGTTTTAAATTTTTTTTGTAGAGACAGGGTCTCCTGAGGTTACCTATGCTGGTCCAAACACCTGGTCTCAAGAAATCCTCCCATTGTGACCTTCCAAAGTGCTAGGATTGAAATATGACCCACCATGCTCGGACTCCATTTCCATTTCTGATTTTAGTAATTTGAATCTTCTCTCTTTTTTTCTTAGTCCAGTTAATGGTCGTCAATTTTGTTGATTTATTTTGAAGAATCAACTTTGGTTTCATTAATTTACTGTATTCTTTTTTCATTCTCCATTTTATTTTTATCCACTCTAATCCATATTGTTTACTTCATTCACTGTGCTTGGGTTTAGTTTGTTCTTTCATATCCTGAAGCATGAGAGAGCTTGCTTCATACGATTCTTTTAAAGGTTTATTGCAGTCAATGAAACAAGATGCCACGCAGATGAACCAATGTCAGCTGCTCTATTACTACTGTCATCCTTAGCCTTGAGGTCAAATAGTCCCAGAATGAAATCTCA
>NW_020263079.1:0-2668 GCF_003255815.1 Theropithecus gelada | reverse complement strand
GGTTTTGATTTGCATGTCTCTAAGTATTCGTGATGCTGAGGAGCTTTTCTTGGGCTTATCGGATATTTGTATATCTTCCTTGGAGAAAACTCTATTTTAATCCTTGGTTCATTTTGTAATTGTGTTTTTGGATGTTTGCTGTTGTTAACTTGTAGTTTTTGTGTATTCTGGAAATTAATTTCTTATCACACTTATAATTTGCAAATATTTTTTCTCATTTCATGGGTTGCCTTCTTACTCTCTTGATAATGTTCTTCGATATATAAAACGTTTTGATTTTTATGAAGTCCAATTTATCCATTTTATTTGTTGCCTATGCTTTTGTTGTTACAACCAAGAAATCATTGTGAAATGCAATATCATGAAGTTTTTATCCTATGTTTTCTTCTAAGAGTTGTATAGATTTTGCTCTTACATTTAGATATCTGATGTATTGTGGGTTAATTTTTGTATATGATGCTAGGTAAAGGTTCCACTCATTCTTGCCCTTGGATATTCAGCTTTTCCAATATCTTTTGCTGAGAACACTATCCTTTCCCCATTGAATGATCTTGGCACACTCGATGAAAATCATTTGGCCATATATGCAAGTAGTTCTTTCTGGAGTCTCTGTTCCATTTCATTAATTTCTATGTCCTCTTTTATGCCAGTACCACACTGTATCGGTTACGGGGGCTTGTAGTAAATGCTGAGATCAGAAAGTGTGAGTCCTCCAGCTTCATTCTTCCTTTTCAAAGTTGTTTGTCTATTTAGGGTCATGAGTTTCAATATAAATTTTAGGAGGGATTTTTCTTTTACTGCAAAAATGTCACTGAGATTCTGAGAGGAATTATATTGAATCTGCAGCTCACTTTGGGTTTCATTGTCCTCCTGACAATAGTGAGTCTTCTAATTCATGAAAACAAAATGTCTTTCATTTTACTGATGTCATCATTAAGCAATATTTTATGGATTTCAGGTATAATCATTTCACCTCTTTGGTTAAACTTATTCCTAAGTATTTTATTCTTTTTGATATTAATACAAATTAAAACTTTTTTTCTTAATTTCCCTTCAGATGGTCCATGGTTAGTGTATTGAAATACGACTGATGTTTGAATGTTGATTTTGTATTGTGGAACATTACTGAATTCATTTATCAATTCTAATAGGTTTGTCCATCTTTAGGATTTTCTAGATATAAGTTCAAGTTATCTCCGAACAGAAATAATTTTACTCCTTTCTTCCAATTTGAATGTCTTTTTAAAAATACTTGCCGAATTTTTCTGACTAGACCTTTCAATACTACATTGAATAGAAGTGTCCAAAGCAGCAACCTTGTCTTGTTCCTGCTCAAACAGCGAAAGCTTTCAGTCTTTCTCCGTTGAGTATGATGTTAGCATTGGGTTTTTCACATATTGCCTTTATGTTGAGGTGGTTTCCTTACATTCTTAGTTAGAATGTTTTTATTATGAAAAAATATTGAATTTCGCGGCCGGGCGCGGTGGCTCAAGCCTGTAATCCCAGCACTTTGGGAGGCCGAGACGGGCGGATCACGAGGTCAGGAGATCGAGACCATCCTGGCTGACACGGTGAAACCCCGTCTCTACTAAAAAAATACAAAAAACTAGCCGGGCGAGGTGGCGGGCGCCTGTAGTCCCAGCTACTCGGGAGGCTGAGGCAGGAGAATGGCGTGAACCCGGGAGGCGGAGTTTGCAGTGAGCTGAGATCCGGCCACTGCACTCCAGCCTGGGCGACAGAGCGAGACTCCGTCTGAAAAAAAAAAAAAAAAAAGAAAAAATATTGAATTTCATCAAATGCTTTTATTGATTCAATCTTATTACTGATTATAGTTGTAGTCATATTTTTTGTGCTTTTCTAGGAATTTGTCTATTCCATCTAGTTTATACAATTTATTGGCATACAAATACTTACAGTAATTTCAAAATCATTATTTTATTAGAATTGGTAGTAATCATTTCATTTTCTGTTTTTTCATTTTTACTTTTCTTTTCTTATTTTTTTTTTTGAGAGAAAGAGAGAGAGCCACTCACTCTGTAGGCCAGCCCAGGCTGAAATACAGTAGTGTGAATGTGCCTCACTGCAGCCTCAAACTCCTGGGCTGAAGAAATTCTCCTTCTTCAGGATACTAGGACTACAGATGCATGCCACCATGCCCAGCTAATTGGTTTTAAATTTTTTTTGTAGAGACAGGGTCTCCTGAGGTTACCTATGCTGGTCCAAACACCTGGTCTCAAGAAATCCTCCCATTGTGACCTTCCAAAGTGCTAGGATTGAAATATGACCCACCATGCTCGGACTCCATTTCCATTTCTGATTTTAGTAATTTGAATCTTCTCTCTTTTTTTCTTAGTCCAGTTAATGGTCGTCAATTTTGTTGATTTATTTTGAAGAATCAACTTTGGTTTCATTAATTTACTGTATTCTTTTTTCATTCTCCATTTTATTTTTATCCACTCTAATCCATATTGTTTACTTCATTCACTGTGCTTGGGTTTAGTTTGTTCTTTCATATCCTGAAGCATGAGAGAGCTTGCTTCATACGATTCTTTTAAAGGTTTATTGCAGTCAATGAAACAAGATGCCACGCAGATGAACCAATGTCAGCTGCTCTATTACTACTGTCATCCTTAGCCTTGAGGTCAAATAGTCCCAGAATGAAATCTCA
>NW_020263078.1:0-2669 GCF_003255815.1 Theropithecus gelada | reverse complement strand
CAGATTCCACAGAAATAAGTCTAGCAAAGACATGCTCGAAATACAGATGTAACTCTGTGAGATGAATTAACAGAACACTAAGGACTTTCTCAGAAAGCTTCTTTCCAGATTTCATCTGAGGATATTTCCTTTTTCACTATCGCCATCTATGCGCTTCCAAATATCACTTTGCCAATTTCACCAGAACTGTCTTATCCAAAGGCTTCTTGAGGGGAAAGATGTAACTCTGTGAGATGATTTCACAGAACGCAAAGAAGTTTCTCAGAAAGCTTCTTTCTCTTTGTTATCGGAGGATATTTCCTTTGGCCCTGTAGTCTTCAAAGGGATCCGAAATATCTGTTCTCAGATTTCACAGAAATAAGGCTAGCAAAGAGATGCACGAAATACAGAGGTAACTCTGTGAGATGAATTAACAGAACACTAAGCGGTTTCTCAGAAAGCTTCTTTCCAGATTTCATCTGAGGATATTTCCTTTTTCACCGTAGTCTTCTAT
Organism: Theropithecus gelada; assembly: GCF_003255815.1. Taxonomy (NCBI): domain Eukaryota; kingdom Metazoa; phylum Chordata; class Mammalia; order Primates; family Cercopithecidae; genus Theropithecus; species Theropithecus gelada. The sequence goes on along the minus strand of NW_020263078.1, from coordinate 2,176 downwards.
GGGCTTCCAAATATTACATTGCCAATTCCACCAGAACTGTCTTAGCGAAAGGCTTCTTGAGGGGAAAGCTGTAACTCTGTTAGATGATTTCACAGAACACAAAGAAGTTTCTCAGAAGGCTTCTTTCTCTTTGTTTTCGGAGGATATTTCCTTTGGCCCTATAGTCTTCAAAGGGATCCGAAATATCTCTTCTCAGATTCCACAGAAATAAGGGTAGCAAAGGGATGCACGAAATACAGATGTAACTCTGTGAGATGAATTAACAGAACACTAAGCAGTTTCTCAGAAAGCTTCTTTCCAGATTTCCTCTGAGGATATTTCCTTTTTCACCAAAGCCCTCTATGGGCTTCCAAATATCACTTTGCCAATTCCACTAGAACTGTCTTAGAGAAAGCGTCTTTAGAGGAAAGCTGTAACTCTGTGAGACGATTTCACAGAACACAAAGAAGTTTCTCAGAAAGCTTCTTTCTCTTTGTTATCGGAGGATATTTCCTTTGGCCCTATAGTCCTCAAAGGGATCCGAAATATCTGTTCTCAGATTCCACAGAAATAAGTCTAGCAAGGAGATTCACGAAATACAGATGTAACACTGTGAGATGAATTAACAGAACACTAAGCAGTTTCTCAGAAAGCTTCTTTCCGTATTTCATCTGAGGATATTTCCTTTTTCACCATAGCCCTCTGTGGGCTTCCAAATATCACTTTGCGAATTCCACAAGAACTGTCGTAGCGAAAGGTTTCTTGAGGGGAACGCTGTAACTCTGTGAGATGATTTCACAGAACACAAAGAAGTTTCTCAGAAAGCTTCTTTCTCTTTGTTATCGGAGGATATTTCCTTTGGCCCTATAGTCTTCAAAGGGATATGAAATATCTGTTCTCAGATTACACAGAAAGAAGGCTAGCAAAGAGATGCACGAAATACAGATGTAACTCTGTGAGATGAATTAACGCAACACTAAGCAGTTTCCCAGAAAGCTTCTTTCCGTATTTCATCTCAGGATATTTCCTTTTTCACCATAGCCCTCTATGGGCTTCCAAATATCACTTTGCCAATTCCACGAGAACTGTCTTAGCGAAAGGCTCCTTGAGGGGAAAGCTGTAACTCTGTGAGATGATTTCACAGAACACAAAGAAGTTTCTCGGAAAGCTTCTTTCTCGTTGTTATCGGAGGATGTTTCCTTTGGCCCTATAGTCTTCAAAGGGATCCGAAATATCTGTTCTCAGATTCCGCAGAAATAAGGCTAGCAAAGAGATGCACGAAAAACAGATGTAACTCTGTGAGTAGAAGTCACACATCACAGAGCAGTTTCTCAGAAACCTTCTTTCCAGATTTCATCTGATGATATTTCCTTTTTCATCATAGTCCTCTATGGGCTTCCAAATATCCCTTTGCCAATTCCAAAAGAACTGTCTTAGCGAAAGGCTTCTTGAGGGGAAAGCTTTAACTCTCTGGGATGATTTCACAGAATACAAAGAAGTTTCTCAGAAAGCTTCTTTCTCTTTGTTATCGGAGGATATTTCCTTCAGCCCTATAGTCTTCAAAGGGATCCGAAGTATCTGTTCTCAGATTCCACAGAAAGAAGGCTAGCAAAGAGATACACGAAATACAGATGTAACTCTGTGAGTGGAAATCACACATCACAAAGCAGTTTCTCACAAAGCTTCTTTCCAGATTTCATCTGAGGTTATTTCCTTTTTCACCATATCCCTCTATGGGCTTCCAAATATCACTTTGCCAATTCCACCAGAACTGTCTTAGCGAAGGGCTTTTGGAGGGGAAAGCTGTAACTCTGTGAGATGATTTCACAGAACACGAAGAAGTTTCTCAGAAAGCTTCTTTCTCTTTGTATCGGAGGATATTTCCTTTGGCCCTATAGTCTTCAAAGGGATCTGAAATATCTGTTCTCAGATTCCAAAGAAAAAAGGCTAGCAAAGAGATCCACGAAATACAGATGTAATTCTGTGAGATGAATTAACAGAACACTAAGCACTTTCTCAGAAACCCTCTTTCCACATTTCATTTGAGGATATTTCCTTTGTCAACATAGCCCTCTATGGGCTTCCAAATATCCCTTTGCCAATTCCTCAAGAACTGTCTAGCGAAAGGCTTCTTGAAGGAAAAGCTGTAACTCTGTGAGATGATTTCACAGAACACAAAGAAGTTTCTCAGAAAGCT
>NW_020263077.1:0-2670 GCF_003255815.1 Theropithecus gelada | reverse complement strand
TCTCTGAGTTCATCTCACAGAGTGCTACATTTCTGTTCATGTAGCTGTTCACTAACACTCTTCTCTTGGAATCTGCAAAGTGATATTTGGGAGAACATTGAGGGCTACAGTGAAAAAGGAAATATCTTCAGATAGAATCTGAAAGGAAGCGTTCTGAGAAACCTCTATGTGACCTGTGCATTCATGTCACAGAGTGCCACCTTTCAGTTCATGTAGTTATTTGCTAACACACTTCTCGTGTAATCTGCTAAGTGATATTTGGGAGCGCTTGGATGGCTACAGTGAAAAAGGAAATATCCTCAGATAAAAACGGAAAAGAAGCATTCTGAGAAACTGCCTTGTGATGTGTGAGTGCAACTCACAGAGTTACACTTTTCTGTTCATTGATCAGTTTGCTAACACAGTTTTCTTCAAAACTGCAGTGTGATATTTCTTTGCCCAATGAAGCTTATGATGACAAAGGAAATATCTTCAGATAAAAAGTAGAAAGAATCTTCCTAAGAAACTGTTTCGTGGTGTGTTAATTCAACTCACTGAGTTACAGTTGTATTTAATGGAGCTTTTTGCTAGTCCAATTTTTGTTGAATCTGATAACCGATATTTCGGATCGCTTAGAAGAGTATACAGCCAAAGGAAATATCCCCAGATAAAAACGAGAAAGAAGATTTCTTAGAAATGTCTTTCTGATCTCTGAGTTCATCTCACAGAGTTCCACCTTTCTGTTCATGTAGCTGTTTGCTAACGCTCTTCTCGTGGCATCTGCTAAGTGATATTTGGGAGCGCATTGAGGGATACAGTGAAAAAGTAAATCTCTTCAGATAAAAACTGAAAGGAATCGTTCTGAGAAACTTCTATGTGACCTGTGCATTCATCTCACAGATTTCCACTTCTCTGTTCATGTAGCTGTTTGCTAATATTCTTCTAGTGGAATCTGCAAAGTGATATTTAGGAGTGCATTGAGGGATACAGTGAAAAAGGAAATATCTTCGGATAAAAGCTGAAAGGAAGCATTCTGAGAAGCTTCTATGTGACTTTTGCATTCATCTCACAGAGTTCAACCTTTCTGTTCATGTAGTTTTTTGCTAACCCTCTTCTCCTGGAATCTGCTAAGTGATATTTGGGAGCGCCAATTACAGCTACACTGAAAAAAGAAATATCTTCAGATAAAAACTGAAGAAAAGCATTCTAAACATCACACACCGGGGCCTATCATGGGGAGGGGGTAGGGGGGAGGGATTGTATTGGGAGTTATACCTGATGTAAATGACGAGTTGATGGGTGCTCACGAGTTGATGGGTGCAGCACAGCAACATGGCACAAGTATACATATGTAACAACCCTGCACGTAATACACATGTACCCTAGAACTTAAAGTATAATAATAATAAAAAATAAAAAAAATAAAAAATAAAACAATACAAAGAGAAAAAAGGAAGAAAAAGAAAAGCATTCTGAGAAACTGCATTGTGACTTCTGAATGCAAATCACAGAGTAACACTTTTCTGTTCATTGATGAGTTTGCTAACAAAGTTTTCTTGAAATCTGCAGTGGGATATTTCTCTGCCCAACGAAGCTTACGGTGGCAAAGGAAATATCTTTAGATAAAAAGTAGAAAGAAGCTTTCTGAGAAACTGCTTTGTGATGTGTGAATTCAACTCACTGAGTTACAGCTGTATTTCATGGAGCAGTTTGCTAGTCCAGTTTTTGTTCAATCTGAGAACCGATAATTCGGATCGCTTGGAGGAGTATACAGCCAAAGGGAATATTCCCAGATAAAAACGAGAAAGAAGATTTCTGAGAAATGTCTTTCTGAACTCTGAGTTCATCTCCCAGAGATCCACCTTTCTGTTCATGTAGCTGTTTGCTCTCACTCTTCTCGTGGAATCTACAAAGGGATATTTCGGAGCACATTGAGGGCTACATGTTTCTGAGAAACTTCTATGTGACCTGTACATGCATCTCACAGAGTTCCACCTTTCTGTTCATGTAGCAGTTTGCTAAAACTCTTCTCTTGTAATCTGATAAGTGATATTTGGGAGCGCATTGACGGCTACAGTGAAAAAGGAAATATCTTCAGATAAAAACTGAAAAGAAGCGTTCTGAGAAACTGCATTGTGACATATGAATGCAACTCACAATGTTACACTTTTCTATTCATTAATCAGTTTGGTAACCCAGTTTTCTTCAAAAGTGCAGTGGGATATTTCTTTGCCCAATGAAGCTTATGGTGACAAAGGAAATATATTCAGGTAAAAAGTAGAAAGAATCTTCCTGAGGAACTGCTTCGTGATGTGTAAATTCAACTCACTGAGTTAGAGCTGTATTTCATGGAGCTGTTTGCTGGTAAATTTTTTGTAGAATCGGAGAACCGATATTTCGGATCACTTGGAGGAGTATACAGCCAAAGGAAATATACCCAGATAAAAACGAGAAAGGAGATTTCTGAGAAATGTCTTTCTGATATCAGAGTTCATCACACAGAGGTCTACCTTTCTATTCAGGTAGCTGTTTGCTAACACTCCTCTCGTGGAATCCACAAAGTGATAAGGGGATCGCATTGAGGCCTACAGTCAAAAAGGAAATCTCTTCAGATAAATACTGAAAGGAAGTGTTCTGAGAAACATCTTTGTGACCTGTGCATTCATCTCACAGAGTTCCACCTTTCTGTTC
>NW_020263076.1:0-2670 GCF_003255815.1 Theropithecus gelada | reverse complement strand
GAGAGGCCGTTCCACCCAGCAACAGCCCCTCCACGAGGACAATGGACGTGCAGATAAAATGAACCTAGATGACCAGGCAAAAGCCAGACACGGTTGCCCGCTTCTCATCCTACGGGAATCACGCAGCACTCTGAGAGAACTGGGAGGACCAGAGTTTCCTTGTGGGCAGATGTCGCCGGAATTCACTCTTCCAAAAGGATCACAGCAGCCGAGCCCTTGCACCGTGACGGCGTTTAGAAGGAAACACGCGTCCAACGGTCCCCATGAGGGTCGTCTTCTGTGAACAGGGAAACGTTGACTGTGGAAGCCTTTGAGCCAGACCCAGGAAACCCTAGGCCCACGAGAAGCGTGGGAGTCAAGAAAAGAGGAGGCCCCTGTGCAGGCCACATCCCAGCCAGCCTCAGTGCATCCCACTCCCACGTGTTTCCCGGAATGACAGCCGAAATCGAAAGCTGGCCAGAATGGCCGGGGATTGTGCTCCAACTGATCCCCCAGCACTTTGGAGTCCTCCCACATGGGCACCGGGCCAGGGTGCGGACCGCTAGTGCCACCAAGGGAACGCGAGGGTGGAGTCGCAAGTACCTTCCGTCTTCATCTGGAAGCACCTGTTTAGCAGATGAAGGTGGGGGACCCCACGCACACCTCACCAGACTGCATCCTCACCCCATCTGAGCAAACTGCTGCCCACCCTCTCCGTCCCCGGAATGAAATCCCAAGACCATGGAGGAGTGCCCGCCTCCTGACCTCACGACGTGAAGCGGCTGCTCGGCTAGGAACCGAATTCGAGGGGGATTCGGGGAGCCCTGCGCACAGGACTGCTAGGGTCGGGCCCCGGCTTGACCACAGGAAAATGAGGCACTCGGAGGTTTCTGTTCTCGGGGGTGGTGTGCTCCTCTTCCTTGCTAGCAGAGTTGCTGCTTTGCGGCGGGGGAGCTGCTTAGGGCTCCTGCGAGTCTCAGCCAGTCCCACAGTTCACCCCGGATACAGGAACCACGGAAAAAAACAAAGGACACGGAGCTCCGGAACCCAAGCAGAGCCTCACAGAGTGGCGGAACAGAAGGTCGGTGGACTCGGGGGCGGGAGGGGTACATGAAAAGAAAAAACAAATAAGGGCTGCAGTGCTTGAGCCACCTTCCTATCGGCAGACGCCACGTACACGCACACAGCACACAGGCCCACGGAGACACCCGCCCAAACACACCCACGCGCGCGCACAGCCACACACAAGCACGCGCGCGCGTGCGCGCACAAACACACACAGACAGAGACACACACACACACACACACACACAGTGCCGCCCACACACACGGGCAGCCAACACTCGAAACAATCCCGCGCAAATACACCTCCGGGCACCTTCTCAGGCTGCGCGGTTCTGCTCCGCCAGGAAGCCCCTCCCAGGAGAGAGCACCCTGAGAACACTGGCCTGTTGTAGTCAGAAATCACGGGGGGGGGCGAGGGGGCAACGTTTAAGGAGACTGACCCCCACTGGGTCCAGGCAGGCTTGACGCATGGCGCGGATCCTTTTGGATGGTTAGGGATTTCGCGGTGGATCCCTGGGCCTTCCCCGGACGTTTCCTCAGGCTGGATTGCCCTGCCCTGTCCTAGAAGGTGGGACTATACCGTGGATCCCCAAGAGAACGCAGGCGGGAGCCCAACACCGACGCCCATCACAGAGGTCCCCCCTCTCCGCTAAGCCGCAGGGACTCGTCGCCAGGCAACGAAGACCTTCACTGTGACGCAAGCCAGGGCTCAGCACTCGCACCAGGTGCCCGGCCACTGGCGCATGCGCACTCGAGGGGCTGGCTCGGGCGCCAGGCTGGCATGATTGTCAGCCTGCCTAAGCAAGGAACATGGTGCAGGCAGAGCCGGCCTGGTCTGAGGAAAAGGGCTGCCTCCGACTACCATTGCGGGCCGAGAAAAGTCTCCCCCAAAGGGCCTCCCGAGGCCGTCTCCGTGGTCGGCTCCCCCTGGAGGAGGAGGCGATGGGAGACTGTGAGGTGGGCGCTGAAAACGGCTCTTCGGACTTCATTCCCGAAAACGGCTCTGTGCAGGAATCGGGTCCCAGAGGCTTGGGAATGCAGTCTGGTGAGTCGTTGAGGGCTCTCCGGCTGATGGATGAATACCTGAGACCCCAGAGGAGGGTTGCGGGGCCCTTGAGCTCACTGCCTCCCTTCATCCTGGGCTGTTTAGGGACTCCTGCTTCTCAGCACGGCAGTCGGAGAGAAGCGAGAACCACGACCAAGCGAAGGACACGGTGGAGAAGGGGTCTCACCCCTGGAACTGGCATCCCACGGGCGCACGTGAGGTGGAGAGAGGGTCTCAGAGGCCGTCTGCGGCGATTGCAAGATTGAAGTGGTTGTCCACCAGTGCTGTTGAGGGGCACTGTGGATCCCCCGTGAGAGCGAGACAAAAGCAAGGCCCGCCTGGGAGAAGGAGAAGGTTTGTGCTGGAGTCCAAGTCAAGTTCACGGATTCTTGCCAGAGGAATCAAGAGCCTCCAGCAGAGTGCAGACAAACCCGGGCCCTACAAAGAGACCACGACCCACGACCTGGACTGAAGTCAGCCCACTCCAAGAGCCTTGTGCCCCCTGAAGTTCCTGGCAGCCCAAAGATCCGAGGCGAGAGGCCGTTCCACCCAGCAACAGCCCCTCCACGAGGACAATGGAC
>NW_020263075.1:0-2670 GCF_003255815.1 Theropithecus gelada | reverse complement strand
CTCCAGGTGCTCCAAGGTAGACCCTGCAGGGCACCAGAGCTAGAAGGATGTTGGGGAGGCCGGGTGCGGTGGCTCACACCTGTGATGTCAACACTGAAACGCTGAGACGGGTGGATCACGAGGTCAGGAGATCGAGACCATCCTAGCTAACACGGTGAAACCCCATCTCTACTAAAACTACAAAAAATTAGCCAGGCGTAGCGGCATGCGCCTGTAGTCCCAGCTACTCAGGAGTCTGAGGCAGGAGAATCACTTGAACTCAGGAGGCGGAGGTTGAACAGGGCCAGGATCTGAGCTCTGCATGGCCATGGTGATCCTGAGCCAGGTACCCCTACTTTAGTCTCAGTTGTAACTCTGTCTCATGGGGGATGTCAGCATTACCTCTGGAGTCAAAGTAGGTAAGCCAGGGTAACCAGAGTTCCCAGTAGGGACCAAGACCAAAGGATGCAGGGGTCAGGCCTGTCCCGAAAGGTCAGGCTAGACGAGGGGATCTGTAAAGCCGGGGCGGCCAAGGGCCTGCCCTTCACTTACAGGCATCTGGGTCCTGGTGTAGATCCTCATATGCCATCCAGAGACCCAACCCTAGGGACAATTCCTCCCAGGCTGGTAGCAGAGAGTTGATCCTTGTACTCACCCCACCCAAAGCTCTGAAATGAGAGGGGGCTGTGGCTCAGGGAAAGACTCTTCAGAAAAAGGTTCTCAGGGACAGGGAAGGTTTGAGCTGGGCCTTAGGGCAGCCAGAGAGGTAGGTGACAGGCCCTCTCACAAAGCCCACCAGAGAATGCAGGAGGGACACAGGTGTAGTGTCGGGAATGTTCTGGAAGACAGGAGGCACTCTCCCACTCACCGATGGGGCTGAGTAGTGAGGTCAGGTCCACACACCAGGAGAAGCTGGTATCCACACACTGGTGCACTTTGCTTCTTGTTTTAGAGACGGGGTCTTGCTCTGTGGCCCAGGCTGGAGTGCGGTGGCTCAATCATAGCTCACTGCAGCCTTGACCTCCTGGGTTCATGCAATCTTCCCACCTCAGCCTCCTGAGCACCTGGGACTATAGGTGCACGCCACCATGCCTAGTTTTGTTTTTTGTAGAGACAGGGCCTCGCTATGTTGCCCAGGCTGGTCTCAAGTGCTTTCCACCTCATCCTCCCAAAACACTGGGATTACAGGGACAAGTCAGCACTCCTGGCCATGCTGGTGCATTTTGGCTGCCATGGTGCACAGGAGGTATGCGCTGGGGGGCAGAATCTGCTCCTGGACCTCTACCCAGGCCTGCACCCAGACTGACCCCTGGGCGGCAGGGAGCAGGTGTGGAGAGTACGCAGCAAGCAAAGTCAGTGATGGAGACCCAGGCTGGGACCACGAGAGATAGGGCTCCAACCCTCAGCCTAGTGGCCCTGCCCAACCCCTTGGGGCCAAGATGACTTCCTAGGAAGCCAGGCATGGAGGCCAGCAGGCACCTGAACTGAGGACAGAAGACTCTGACGAGATGGAGGGGGAGGCCTCTGACATAGTTTGGATACTTGTCCCATCCATGTCTCGTGTTGAAATGTGATCCCCAATGCTGGAGGTGGGGCCTACAGTGTGAGGTGTTTGGGTCATGGTGGGGGATCCCTCATGAATGGATTAGTGTCCTCCCCAGGGTAATGAGTGAGTTTTCTTATTTTTTCTTTTCTTTTTTTTTTTTTTGAGACAGTGTCTCACTCACAGCCCAGGCTGGAGTGCAGTGGCATGATCTCGGCTCACAGGAAGCTCCACCTCCTGGGTTCAAGTGATTCAATGAGTGAGTTTTCTATCAGTTCACCGGAGAGCTGGTTGTTTAAAAGAGCCTGATGCCTCCCCTCTCTTGCTTCCTCTCTCACCATGCAACACGCCTGCTCCCTCTTTGCCTCCCGCCAGGAGTAAAAGCTTCCTGAGGCTTCACCAGAAGCCTAGCAGATGCTTGTACAGCCTGCAGAACTGTGAGGCAAAGAAACCTCTTTTATAAATTACCCAGTCTCAGGGCCAGGAGTGGTGCTCACGTCTGTAATCCCAGCATTTTGGGAGGCCGAGGCGAGTGAATCACTTAAGGTCAGGAGTTCAAGACCAGCCTGGCCAATCTGGTGAAACCCTGTCTCTACTAAAAATACAAAATTAGCCAGGCATGGAGGTGTATGCCTGTAATCCAAGCTACCTGGGAGGCTGAGGCATGAAAATTGCTTGAACCTGGAAGGCAGAGGTTGGAGTGAGCCGAGATCACACCATTGCACTCTAGCCTGGGTCACAAGAACGAAACTCCATCTCAAATCTCTGTGTCTACTAAAGATACAAAAAATTAGCCAGTCATGGTGGTGCATGGCTATAATTCCAGCTACTTTGGAGGCTGAGGCAGGAGAATAGCCTGAACCCAGGAGGCGGAGGTTGCAGTGACCTGAGATGGTGCCACTGTACTCCAGCCTGGGCGACACAGCTAGACTTTGTCTCAAAAATAAATAAATAAACCAATTTTAGGCGTTCCTCTGGTGCAACGCAAAATGGGCTAATACAGCCTTCACGCTTGGTGTCCACTGGACCTGACAATCAGGGAAGGGCTGGTCTTGACTCTGCCATTAACAGGCAGACTATGACAGAGCAGTTCCCCTGCTTTGCCTCAGTTTGTCCTCTCTCAGCTGAGCAGAGCAGGGATAATTGCT
>NW_020263074.1:0-8780 GCF_003255815.1 Theropithecus gelada | reverse complement strand
AGTGAAAGCACTTGTGAAAGGGCGGGGCCTGTTGAAAGAATTCAGTTGAGGGTGAATTTACAGAGTTTCAGCTGGTTGGGAAGACTGGAAGACCACCTGGGCTGTCACTGAGCTCTGGTGCCAGGAGGAATGGACAAGATCTTAGGAGCATCATTTTTAATTCTGTGGCTTCAACTATGCTGTGAGTTATGGAAGAGAAACTCCAGGGTATGTTGCTAACTTGGGTGGATGAGAAAATTGGGGTAGAGACAAACTCAGGCAGGTAGACACTTTAAGAAGAAAATATTATTTGGGGGGCCTAATGACATTTTGTTATCTCTCTAAGCAGGGGTGAGTGGCCAACAGAAGGAGGAAAGTGACCGGCAGCAGGTGAAACAAAGTCCTCAATCTTTGATAGTCCAGAAAGGAGGGATTTCAATTATAAACTGTGCTTATGAGAACAGTGCATTTGACTACTTTCCATGGTACCGACAATTCCCTGGGAAAGGCCCTGCATTATTGATAGCCATAAGTTCAGCTGCGAGCGAAAAAGAAGAAGGAAGATTCAAAATCTTCTTCAATAAAAGTGCCAAGAACTTCTCATTGCATATCATGGATTCCCAGCCTGGAGACTCAGCCACCTACTTCTGTGCAGCAAGCACACAGTCCTCCCCAGGCACCTGAAGTCTGTACGCAAACCTGCAGTTGAGGCTCCAGCCAAACCCCTCAGTGGAAGCTTCCGTGGGCAGAGATGTAGACTGGTTTTCATCTGCATATGCAAGTGATAAATAAATTTATAAACACTAGTGTGGCAGTATGAGAATGGTGATTAAATAAAAGAAACTAAGCTTAATAAATGACCATCTCTAACAAACTTTTTATTATAGTTAAAGTATTTGAAATTGTTACAAGCATCCAACCAGTTGTGGGGCAACTGGGACTTTTATGCCTTGCTGATGGGATGCAAATCAGTATTATGACGTTGGAAAATCATTCGGCAGTTTCTTATAAATTGCTCTTAACATAGCACCAGAAATCCCACTCCTAAGTATTTATCTACAACAAATGAAAATATATCTTCACATGAGGACTTTCGTTTACGGCAGTTTTAACCATAATAGCCCCAAGCTGGAAACAATCCAAATGTCCATTAACTGGGGAATAGAAAAATAAATTGTGGTATATTCCTATAATAGAATACTGCAGAGCAATAAATTGCAATAAGCTAGTGATACGGGTAACACATGATGGATCTCAGAAACTTTATGCTTCATTGAGTGAATTTAAGGTTAAATATACCTTGGTACATATCCACATAATGGAGTATGATTCATCAATAAACAGGCATGAACTATTGATGCATGCAACAACTTCGATGAATCTCAAGGGCATTATGTTGAGTGTACAAAAGTCAATCTCAAAGGTGATATAAGGTGTGATTTCACTTATATAACACTATCAATATGTAAAAATTACAGGACAGTGGTTGCCAGGAGTTATGGGTGGGGAGTGTGTAATATACAGGGAGTTTGTTTAGGGTGATGGATGGAATAGTTCTATATCCTGATTGTAGTTGTGGTTAGGGAAATCTATACATATGATAAAATGTCCTAAAAGTATATATCAAAAAAAGAGGGCATATAAAAATGGGTGAATCAGAATAAGATCTGTAGTTTAATAAATACTATTGAATCAATATCAATTTTCTGATTTTGATACTAGTACATAATGTTAATGGTACGTAACTATGATTATGTAAAATGTTATCATTAGAGAAAGCTGGGTGAAATGTTCAAGAGAACTCTGCATTATTTTTGTAGCTTCTATGTGAGTCTAAAATCATTTCAAAATAAAAAGTAAGGATGTGGAAAAAAGATTTTTAATAAACATTTACAAATTTTTGGAATATAAAATTTTGGAATGTGGAATTTTGGAACATGGTTGGAACATAAACTGGGCAACCACTTTGGTGGATTTTCATAAAACTACATGCATTTCTACCACTACCCAGTGACATTACATCTAGGCATTTACCCAAGAACAATAAAAACATGTCAACACAAAGACTTGTACAAGTACGTTCACAGCAGTTTTATTCATAATAGCCATAAATTTGCGAAAATGTCCATAAACAAGAGACTACATCAATAAATTGTGTCATTCACATTCAATATTCATCAGAAATAAAATGCCCTGAACCACTGATACACGCAACAGTACAAACAAGCCTAAATTATATAATGTCCAGCAAAATTGCCAAATACAGAAGGGGACATACTGTTTGACTCAAGTTATGTGAATTTCTAAAGTAAACAAATTAATCCATGGTGAAATAAAGCCAAACAGTGATGACATCTGTGAGTGGGAATTATTTGGGTGGAGCACAATGAATTTTCACAAGATAAAGGAAAAGAAATGTTCTATTTCATGACAGAGTTGTGGTTGACAAGGCTGTTTGCAATTTTCAGAACTCATCTAACTCCATGCTTATGACTCATTTATTTCACTATCTCAATTATACTTCAATTAAAAATAAAGTATAGAAATTAATCAAATAGGAAACAAAAACAAAATAATTAAGGGAAAATCCAATGCTGAATACATTTGAAGAAATAAAAAGGTTAAATACTTGGTAATGTTGATAATAAGGAAAATAGAAAATAGTTAAAGAATACAGTACACTGAATTCTGGCCCCCAAAGATGTCCATGTCATAATCCCCAGAGTCTATGAATATGCTGCTTTACACAGTGTATTCGTTTTCTAGGGCTGCAGTAACAAAGTACCATGGACTGGATGGTTTAGAACAACAGAAATTTACTGACTCCTGGTTCTAGTGGCCAAAAGTCTAGAATCAAGGTGTTGCAGAGCCATGCTCCCTGTGGGGCGCTAGGGAAGATTTGTTTCAGACCTCGCTCTGAGTATCTAATAGTAACAAGCACCCCTTAGCTTAGAGATGGTCATGTCCTCCCTGTGTCTCCTCCCATCGTCTTTCCTCTGTGTGTGTCTCTGTCTCTTCATGTGACATTCTTTTCATAAGGGCACCAGTCTTATTGGACTAAGGGCCCACACTACTCCAGTAGGATCTCATTTCAACTTAACTAATGACATCGGCAATAACCCTATTTCCCAAAAAGGTCACATTCTAAGCTTCTAGAGATTAGTACTTCAACATATGAATTTTCTGGGGATACAATTTAACTGAATAACATATAGCAAAAGGAACTTTACATATGTGATTAATTCAAGAACGTTGAAATGAGAAGATTTAGCTTCGGTTATCCAGGCAGACCCAATGTAACCACAGGTATCTCTATAAAAGGGAGGCAGTAGAGTCGGAATGAAAGAAAGCAATGTGATGAGAGAATGAGGACAGCCTCGAAGTTGGAAAAGGCAAAAAAAAAAAAAAAAAAAAAAAGACAGATTATTCCCCATAGCCACCAGAAGGAACTCAAACCTGCTAGTACCTTGATTTTAGCCCAATGAAACTGACTTTGGATTTATGACCTTCAGAATTGCAAAATAATAAATTTGTGTTGTTTTAAGCCACTGAATTTGTGGTAATTTCTTATGGCCATAATAGGAGACTAATAAATACAATAATAGGAGAGATTAAAAAGGAGACATGTCTGGAGATAAAGTAGAAACTAAAAAAAAAAAAAATTAGAAAATGTTAAGTACAATTTAAGCCAATAAATTTTAAAACTTTCAAAAGTAGAAATAATTTGAATGAAAAACATATACTACCAAAAGTAACTCAAGAAGAAATAGAAAAACTAAGTAGATTTATACTCATTAAAATTATTTGATAATTGGAAATGAAAATCACTAAACATTCAGTAATACAAGGGAAATTTTTAACCTGCAGGTGCACCCACTACAAAATTAAAAGCAAGACACATGCTGGATGCATCTGTAAATAATATAACCGGTACAATTTTAGAAATTAAGGTTAGATGGGGAACTCTTACATATAAATAAGAAAACATCCAAAATAAGAAGAGACAAGGATATAAAAAGGCAATTCAAAAAGAAGAAATAGGAATGGCCACTAAAAATGTAAAACATCAACTTCCACAGAACTCAAGGAAATCAAATTAAAATAAAGTATTGTTTCATTTCTACCAGATCAACAAAATCTAAAATGTCTGATAACATTAAATATTGGTAGGAATATATGGAGATGAAGCTATTACACTTTTCCAGATGGAAAAAAACACCACACAGAGAACTTAGGAGAACAATTTGCCTAAACTAGTTATGAATAGGCATATATCTAACAATCCAGCAATACAAATTTCTGATATCTACATTCAAGGTAGTCAATATGTAAACTAGGAGGCATTTACAAGGATGCTCCCTCTTTAAAAATAAGTGTAATCAATAGTGGAATGAAAAAATAGTGGTTTTGTCATACAATGGAAGTATTAGCTATTACAAGCAAAGAAGTGGTTCTATACATATTTTCTTAGATAAATCTTACCAATAAAATGTTGGATGTAAAAGCAGAATGATACATACTGCATGGCACCATTAATAAGAAATCCCAAAATACAAAATAATGCAGTATATTGTTTTGTAATACACACCTGTAAGGTTAAATTCTTTTTTTTTTTTTTTTTTTGAGACGGAGTGTCACTCTATCGCCCAGGCTGGAGTGCAGTGGCGCGATCTCGGCTCACTGCAAGCTCAGTCTCCCGGATTCACGCCATTCTCCTGTCTCAGCCTTCGGAGTAGCTGGGACTACAGGCACCCGCCACCACGCCCAGCTAATTTTTTTTTTTTTTTTTTTGTATTTTCAGTAGAGATGGGGTTTCACCGTGTTAGCCAGGATGATCTGGATCTCCTGACCTCGTGATTTGCCCACCTCGGCCTCCCAAAATGCTGGGATTACAGGTGTGAGCCACAGCGCCCGGCCTGTAAGGGTTAAATTCTAAAAGACATGTGTGGAATCTTCCCAAGAGTGATTACAATCTTTAAAAGAGTAAACGGAACAAGGACTATTGTTCTAGCTTTGTCTGAAATGTTTGAGAAAATCTGAAATGTAGAGAGAGAGAGAATATTTTTAGAAAGCATAACAAAATTCATCATCTGTTTATCTGTTTATTCTCATCGCTGGATACAAAGGTGTCTGCTATATGATTTTCTGTACTTTTTCTCATGATAATTATTTCATAAATTTAAAAAATAATTTTTAAATGGTTTACAACAACCACAGTTTTTACTATCTTCACCAGTCCACAGAATGGAGAATAGCACCTTCATTACCTACGATTTTGTCAGATGTATTTCTGGTAGGCCACATAAATGGCAATAAAAAATCAGTTGGAAAACATCTCTAATTTATGAATAAAAGGATGTTCAACCTGAAATAAACAACCCAAGACTCTTTCCCCTGAACCACAATGCATACTGTTTCAATACATAAAAAGAGGAGGTGGAAACAAATCCAATTAGTTACCTCTTAGCAATGGGAGATGTGCCCACAAAATGTCAGCATTTTGTGAATATTAACTCCCCTAGGCTCTCAAAGTTTATTTTACTTCCTTTTCTAGCAGTTTGAAAAATCAAAGAAGAAGTTGGAATAGTATTTATGTCTGATTAGAGTGGCTTTCATTGGACTGAAATATTCAAGAATAAAGTAGAATACAGTGCCTAGGTTGGAATTCGTGGTCAGCATGAGAGGAGGGCTGTTGTCAAGTACATGAGAGAGAGGAAGAATTGGGAAGAGCTGGGAGCCTCAACAGGGATTCTGTGGCTTCTTACAGATGTGAGTTTGGGGATTTCTACAAAGAACCGGAAAGAGTCTGAGGACAGTTTGCCGTAGAATAACTCAATTATTCCCACTGGGATTTCTTTATGGGGCAGTCCAACAAAAATACAGCTTTTGGAATTTGGTGCTTTGACATAGACTGCTTGATCAGATGAAGTTTCAGCATAAAGTGGAAAAGAATCTTCATTCTTTCAATGTCCAAAGAGGGAAATATTTTTATTTTGAAAATTTATACTATTAATAGTTTTGAATATTTTTACTGATAAAGCAGCAATTTGTGAGAGGCTTTGTCTTCCTGATAACTATTAAAAATTATAGAATTGCACTAAAAAGTACACATGCATTC
This sequence comes from Theropithecus gelada, assembly GCF_003255815.1. Taxonomy (NCBI): domain Eukaryota; kingdom Metazoa; phylum Chordata; class Mammalia; order Primates; family Cercopithecidae; genus Theropithecus; species Theropithecus gelada. The sequence continues at coordinate 2,683 of NW_020263074.1, read as the reverse complement.
ATGACAACAGCATGGCTAAAGATTTGAATTCAGAGTGCCCATGGATTCTCCCATCCTAGAACTTCTAATAAAAGTAAGCATAGACTTCCAGTAGAAATAATAGGCCTTCGCTGCTACTGTTGACACTAGAATACACAACTTGAGAAAATACTGAACTTGGGAGTCGTTTTTAAAAAATCTCATTTGTCTGAGCTGATGCTTTGCCATTGTGAAGTTACCAGTTCCCTTGGTTTGATGCGTAAGTAGGAAGGACGGGAGGTGATGACTTCTGGTTTGTCTCCTGTGTCGANAGAACATGGGTGAATCTTCAACGTGTCTTGGTAAATAAAAGAAACTAAGTCCAAAGGACTACATATTGTGTGAGTTTATTTATATTATTAATACATATGGGTAGAAGCAAAACTATAAAGGTAGGAAACAGATCAAAGGGTTGGTGAGAACTGTACCATAGACCTGTATACCACAGAAAGTAAATCTTACCGTGTGAGATAACTAGAATGTGAGTGGAACCCCAAAAGAAATAGAAACTGTAACAAATGCATCCAACAATATTATAGTGAATAATGTAAACACAGTGACACTGTCTTTAATGTGGAAGAAAATAACTAACCTAAATTATTTTTGAAAACAGTATTTTGAGTAGATACTGTAAGACTAAAGGCAAAAGAATGGCACACAAATACCATTCTGTAGGTAATAAATTTATTTCTCAAGGGATATGGGTTAGCAATTCTTAAACTAATTTATGCAAGCATTTGGATTGAACAAATGTATATAGGTAAAATACATAATAGATCATGAATCATGAGAGCCAGATTTCTCACTGTTGGGAAAAGTAATAAATAATGACGGGAGAAATCTATGCAGACCCAGTGGAGTTGAACTCACGTTTTTTATAACATTCATAGGTATAGGTTGATACATAAATAAAATTATTAGGAGACTTGAGTGCTTTCTGATGCTCAACAGCAAAGCACAAGCCTGTGGTTACTTTATTCAAATTGATTCAAAAGACTGAAAGACCTTCAGCAAAATAGATAAGAAATGTCTGGGAAACCTAGGTGGTCTTGATATTAGGAAAGATACAGTATTTGTGTTGTCACCATATTTAGTTCCGTCAGTATATCTCTTTGGCTTTTGTATTGAGGCATAATACACATACAGTAAAGTACACTAACATTCATCAAATGTTTGTGAATGTTTAGTTATGCACATCCCTGTGTAATAATCCTCCACCAATCAAGATGCAGAATATTTCCACCAACCCAGGCATTATTTCATTCCTCTTTTCACTCAATACCTACCCCTAGAGATAACCACTATTCTGATTTCTATTGCCTTAGATTAGTTTTTCTTTCTCTTGAATTTCATATTAATGAAATCATACATTACATTTTTATGTGTTTCTTATGTTGAACACTGTTCCATTGTATGAATATGCAATCTTGTTTATCTACTTCTTTGGTAATAGAAATTTGTGTTGTTTCGAGTTTGGGGCCATGATGAATACAATTGCTATAAATGTTCTTCTGTAAGTTTTTTTTTACATGTGAAACTGTTGAACATTCTTATGTAAGTTTTATTGTTGTAGTAGAATCACTGGGCCATAGAACAGGCATATCTTTACCTTATTAGAAACTTCCAAGCCGTTTTTGAGGTTATATCATTATGGAAAAGAGTTTCAATTCTCCATAACCTTGCTAGTACTTAATACTGTTGACATGTATTATTAAACTTCAAAATTTTGGGATTATTATAAATTCACATATATTTTAAAAAATTAAGGCAGGTCATATGTATCCTTTACTCAGTTTAATCCAGTGGCGTAAAACTATAGTACAATATCACAACCAGGATATTGACGCTGACTCAGTCAAGGCACGGAACGTTTCTATCACCACAAGGGTGCTTTCTGTTGTACTTTTGTAGCCATATTAATTACCTCTCTGCTCCCATCCCCCACTTCATCCCTGGGAACTATTAATCTGTCCTTCATTGTTATAATTTTGCAATTTCTTTTTTTTTTTTTTTTTTTTTTGAGACGGAGTCCGGCCTCAGCCTCCCTGCAATTTCATATATGTTGTATAAATGACCTCTGGGGACTGACATATTAAACTCAGCATTCTGCTATATTTTGTGTCTTGCCAAATTTGAGAAGTTTTTGGCTTTTACTTCTTTGATACTTTTTCAGTCCTACTCCCTTTCTTTTTTAGTACTATCATGAAAGGAATGTTAGATATTTTGTTAGAGTCCTGCAATTCCCTGAGGCTTGGTTCATTTTTTTTAAATCATTCTATTTTCCCTTTGTTATTTAGATTGAGTAATTTCTTTTGTTCTATCTTCCAGTTCACTAATAATTTTCTCTATCCCCTCCATTTTGCTATCGAGCCCATCTGGTGGACTTTTTATTTCAGCTATATTTTTAAGTTCTAAAATTTCCATTTGATATCTTAGTTCTTTTTTATGTATTTTACTTCTTTACTTAGACTTTCTATTTCCTCCTGAAGCTTTCTGTTTTTTCATTTGTTTCAAGCATGTTTGTAGTTGCTCTTCGAAACATTTTCCTCATGGCTGCTTTCATATCTTTATCAGGTAATTTTACCATGACTTTCAGTTCAGGGTTGGCACCTGTTGATTGTCTCTTTAAAATTCTGTTTGAGATCTTCTTGGTTCTGAGTATATT
>NW_020263073.1:589-2670 GCF_003255815.1 Theropithecus gelada | reverse complement strand
ATGAATTAACAGAACACTAAGAAGTTTCTCAGAAAGCTTCTTTCCAGATTTCACCTGAAGATATTTCCTTTTTCACCATAGACCTCTATGGGCTTTGAAATATCACTGTGCCAATTCCAGAAGAACTGTATTAGCGAAAGGCTTCTTCAGGGGAAAGCTATAACTCTGTGAAATGACATCACAGAACACAAAGAAGTTTCTCAGAAAGTTTCTTTCTCTTTGTTATCGGAGTATATTTACTTTGGCCCTATAGTCTTCAAAGGGATCCGAAATATCTGTTCTCAGATTCCACAGAAATAAGGCTAGCAAAGAGATCCCCGAAATACAGATGAAACTCTGTGAGGTGAATTAACACAACACTAAGCAGTTTCTCAGAAAGCTTCTTTCCAGATTTCATCTGAGGATATTTCCTTTTTCACCGTAGCCCTCTATGGGCTTCCAAATATCACTTTGCCAATACCACAAGAACCGTCTTAGCGAAAGGCTTCTTGAGGGGAAAGCTGTAACTCTGTGAGATGTTTTAAGAGACCACAAAGAAGTTTCTCAGAAAGCCTCTTTCTCTTTGTTATCGCAGGATATTTGCTTTTGCCGTATAGTCTTCAAAGGGATCCGAAATATCTGTTCTCAGAGTCCACAGAATTAAGGCTAGCAAAGAGATCCACGAAATACAGATGTAACTCTGTGAGATGAATTAACAGAACACTAAGCAGTTTCTCAGAAAGCTTCTTTCAGATTTCATCTGAGGATATTTCCCTTTTCACCATAGCCCTCTATGGGCTTCCAAATATCACTTTGCCAATTCCACGAGAACTGTCTTAGTGAAAGGCTTCTTGAGGGGAAGCTGTAACTCTGTGAGATGATTTCATGGAGCACAAAGAAGTTTCTCAGAAAGCTCCTTTCTCTTTGTTATCGGAGGATATTTCCTATGGCCCTATAGACTTCAAAGGGATCCGAAATATCTGTTCTCAGATTCCACAGAAATAAGGCTAGCAAAGAGATCCACGAAATACAGATGGAACTCTGTGAGATGAATTAAAAGAACACTAAGCAGTTTCTCAGAAAGCTTCTTTCCTGATTTCATCTGAGGATATTTCCTTTTTCACCATAGCCCTCTATGGGCTTCCAAATATCACTTTGCCAATTCCACAAAAACTGTCTTAGCGAAAGGCTCCTTGAGGGGAAAGCTGTACCTCTGTGAGATGATTTAATAGAACACAAAGAAGTTTCTCAGAAAGCTTCTTTCTCTTTGTTATCGGAGGATATTTCCTTTGGCCCTCAAGTCTTCAAAGGGATCCGAAATATCTGTTCTCAGATTCCACAGAAATAAGGCGAGCAAAGAGATCCACGAAATACAGATGGAACTCTGTGAGATGAATTAACAGAACACTAAGCAGTTTCTCAGAAAGCTTCTTTCCAGATTTCATCTGAGGATATATCGTTTTTCAACATACCCCTCTACGGGGTTCCAACTATCACTTTGACAATTACACAAAAACTGTCTTAGCGAAAGGCTTCTTGAGGGGAAAGCTGTAACTCTGTGAGATGATTTCACAGAACACAAAGAAGTTTCTCAGAGAGCTTCTTCGTCTTTGTTATCGGAGGATATTTCCTTTGGCCCTATACTCTTCAAAGGGATCCGAAATATCTGTTATCAGTTTCCACAGAAATAAGGCTAGCAAAGAGATCCACGAAACAGAGATGTAACTCCATGAAATGAATTAACAGAACCCTAAGAAGTTTCTCAGAAAGCTTCTTTCCAGATTTCACCTGAAGATATTTCCTTTTTCACCATAGAACTCTATGGGCTTCGAAATATCACTGTGCCAATTCCAGAAGAACAGTCTTAGCGAAAGGCTTCTTCAGGGGAAAGCTATAACTCTGTGAAATGATTTCACAGAACACAAAGAAGTTTCTCAGAAAGCTTCTTTCTCTTTGTTATCGGAGGATATTTCCTTTGGCCCTATAGTCTTCAAAGGGATCCGAAATATCTGTTCTCAGATTCCACAGAAATAAGGCGAGCAAAGAGATCCATGAAACAGAGATGTAACTCTGTGAGATGAATTAACAGAACACTAAGCAGT
>NW_020263073.1:0-495 GCF_003255815.1 Theropithecus gelada | reverse complement strand
TCCGAAATATCTGTTCTCAGATTGAACAGAAATAAGGCTAGCAAAGAGATCCACGAAATACAGATGTAACTCCGTGAGATGAATTAACAGAACACTAAGCAGTTTCTCAGAAAGCTTCTTTCTAGATTTCATCTGAGGATATATCATTTTTCACCATACCCCTGTATGGGCTTCCAAATATCACTTTGACAATTGCACAAAAACTGTCTTAGCGAAAGGCTTCTTGAGGGGAAAGCTGTAACTCTGTGAGATGATTTCACAGAACACAAAGAAGTTTCTCAGAAAGATTCTTTCTCTTTGTTATCGGAGGATAATTCCTTTGGCCCTATAGTCTTCCAAGGGATCCGAAATATCTGTTCTCAGATTCCACAGAAATAAGGCTAGCAAAGAGATGCACGAAACAGGGATGTAACTCTGTGAGATGAATTAACAGAACACTAAGCAGTTTCTCAGAAAGCTTCTTTCCAGATTTCATCTGAGGATATTTCCTTTTTC
>NW_020263072.1:0-2671 GCF_003255815.1 Theropithecus gelada | reverse complement strand
TCTGTGAGATGATTTCACAGAACACAAAGATGTTTCTCAGAAATCTTCTTCTTCTTTGTTATCGGAGGATATTTCCCTTGGCCCTATAGTCTTCAAAGGGATCCGAAATATCTGTTCTCAGATTCCACAGAAATAAGGCTAGCAAAGAGATCCACGAAATACAGATGTAACTCTGTGAGTGGAAGTCACACATCACAGAGCAGTTTCTCAGAAAGCTTCTTTCCAGATTTCATCTGAGGTTATTTGCAGTTACACCATAGCCCTCTAAGGGTTTCCAAATATCACTTTGCCAATAACACAAGAAGTGTCTTAGCGAAAGTCTTCTTGAAGGGAAACCTGTAACTCTGTGAGATGATTTCACAGAACACAAAGAAGTTCCTCAGAAAGCTTCTTTCTCTTTGTTATCAGAGGATATTTCCTTTGGCCCTATAGTCTTCAAAGGGATCCGAATTATCTGTTCTCAGATTCCACCGAAATAAGGCTAGCAAAGAGATCCACGAAATACAGATGTAACTCTGTGAGATGAATTAACAGAACACTAAGCAGATTCTCCGAAAGCTTCTTTACAGATTTCATCTGAGGATATTTCCTTTTTCGCCATTGCCCTCTATGGGCTTCCAGATATAACTTTGCCAATTCCACAAGAACTGTCGTAGCGAAAGTCTTCTTGAGGGGAAAGCTGTAACTCTGTGAGATGATTTCACAGAACACAAAGAAGTTTCTCAGAATGCTTCTTTCTCTTTGTTATCGGAGGATATGTCCTTTGGCCCTATAGTCTTCAAAGGGATCCGAAATATATGTACTCAGATTCCACAGAAATAAGGCTAGCAAAGAGATCTACGAAATACAGATGTAACTCTGTGAGTGAAAGTCACACATCACAGAGCAGTTTCTCAGAAAGCTTCTTTCCAGATTTCATCTGAGGATATTTCCTTTTTCGCCATTGCCCTATATGGGCTTCCAGATATCACTTTGCCAATTCCACAAGAACTGTCTTAGCGAAAGGCTTCGTGAGGGGAAAGCTGTAACTCTGTTAGATGATTTCACAGAGCCCAAAGAAGTTTCTCCGAAAGCTTCTTTCTCTTTGTTATCAGAGGATATGTCCTTTGGCCCTATAGTCTTCAAAGGGATCCGAAATATCTGTTCTCAGATTCCACAGAAATAAGGCTAGCCAAGAGATTCACGAAATACAGATGTAACTCTGTGAGATGAATTAACAGAACACTAAGCAGTTTCTCAGAACGTTTCTTTCCATATTTCATCTGAGGATATTTCCTTTTTCACCGTAGCCCTCTATGGGCTTCCAAATATCACTTTTCCATTTCCACAAGAACTGTCTNCTCTGTGAGATGATTTCACAGAACACAAAGATGTTTCTCAGAAATCTTCTTCTTCTTTGTTATCGGAGGATATTTCCCTTGGCCCTATAGTCTTCAAAGGGATCCGAAATATCTGTTCTCAGATTCCACAGAAATAAGGCTAGCAAAGAGATCCACGAAATACAGATGTAACTCTGTGAGTGGAAGTCACACATCACAGAGCAGTTTCTCAGAAAGCTTCTTTCCAGATTTCATCTGAGGTTATTTGCAGTTACACCATAGCCCTCTAAGGGTTTCCAAATATCACTTTGCCAATAACACAAGAAGTGTCTTAGCGAAAGTCTTCTTGAAGGGAAACCTGTAACTCTGTGAGATGATTTCACAGAACACAAAGAAGTTCCTCAGAAAGCTTCTTTCTCTTTGTTATCAGAGGATATTTCCTTTGGCCCTATAGTCTTCAAAGGGATCCGAATTATCTGTTCTCAGATTCCACCGAAATAAGGCTAGCAAAGAGATCCACGAAATACAGATGTAACTCTGTGAGATGAATTAACAGAACACTAAGCAGATTCTCCGAAAGCTTCTTTACAGATTTCATCTGAGGATATTTCCTTTTTCGCCATTGCCCTCTATGGGCTTCCAGATATAACTTTGCCAATTCCACAAGAACTGTCGTAGCGAAAGTCTTCTTGAGGGGAAAGCTGTAACTCTGTGAGATGATTTCACAGAACACAAAGAAGTTTCTCAGAATGCTTCTTTCTCTTTGTTATCGGAGGATATGTCCTTTGGCCCTATAGTCTTCAAAGGGATCCGAAATATATGTACTCAGATTCCACAGAAATAAGGCTAGCAAAGAGATCTACGAAATACAGATGTAACTCTGTGAGTGAAAGTCACACATCACAGAGCAGTTTCTCAGAAAGCTTCTTTCCAGATTTCATCTGAGGATATTTCCTTTTTCGCCATTGCCCTATATGGGCTTCCAGATATCACTTTGCCAATTCCACAAGAACTGTCTTAGCGAAAGGCTTCGTGAGGGGAAAGCTGTAACTCTGTTAGATGATTTCACAGAGCCCAAAGAAGTTTCTCCGAAAGCTTCTTTCTCTTTGTTATCAGAGGATATGTCCTTTGGCCCTATAGTCTTCAAAGGGATCCGAAATATCTGTTCTCAGATTCCACAGAAATAAGGCTAGCCAAGAGATTCACGAAATACAGATGTAACTCTGTGAGATGAATTAACAGAACACTAAGCAGTTTCTCAGAACGTTTCTTTCCATATTTCATCTGAGGATATTTCCTTTTTCACCGTAGCCCTCTATGGGCTTCCAAATATCACTTTTCCATTTCCACAA
>NW_020263071.1:0-2672 GCF_003255815.1 Theropithecus gelada | reverse complement strand
CCTTTCCCTAAGACAGTTCTTGTGGAATTTGCAAAGTGATATCTGGAGGCCCATAGAGGGCTATGGTGAAAAAGGAAATATCCTCAGATGAAATCTGGAAAGAAGCTTTCTGAGAAACTGCTGAGTGTTCTGTGAATTCATCTTACAGAGTTACAACTTTCCCCTCAAGAAGTCGCTCGCTCAGCGTGTTCTTGTGGAATTTGCAAAGTGATATTGGGAAGCCCATAGAGGGCTATGGTGAAAAAGGCAATATCCTTCGAGAAAAACTGGAATGAAGCTTTCTGAGAAACTTCTTTGTGATGTGTGACTTCCACTCACAGAGTTACATCTGTATTTCGTGGATCTCTTTGCTAGCCTTATTTCCGTGAAATCTGAGAACAGATATTTCGGATCCCTTTGAAGACCATAGGGCCAAAAGAAATATCCTCCGATAATAAAGAGAAGGAAGCTTTCTGAGAAACTTCTTTGTGTTCTGTGAAATCATCTCACAGAGTTACAGCTTTCCCCTCAAGAAGACTTTTGCTAAGACAGTTCTTGTGGGACTTAAAAAGTGATATTTGGAAGTCCATAGAGGGCTATGGTGAAAAGGAAATATCCTCCTATGAAATCTGAAAAGAAGCTTTCTGAGAAACTTCTTAGTGTTCTGTGAATTCATCTCACAGAGTTACAGCTTTCCCCACAAGCAGCCGCTCGCTAAGCCTGTTCTTGTGGAATTCGGAAGGTGATATTTGGAAGCCCCTAGAGGGCTATGGTGAAAAAGGAAATATCCTTAGAGAAAAAATGGAAAGAAGCTTTCTGAGAAACTGCTTTGTGATGTGTGACTTCCACTCACAGAGTTACATCTGTATTTCGTGGGTCTCTTTGCTAGCCTTATTTCTGTGGAATCTGAGAACAGATATTTCGGAATCCCTTTGAAGACTGTAGGGCCAAAGGAAATATCGTCGGATAACAAAGAGAAAGAAGCTTTCAGAAAAACTACTTTATGTTCTATAAAATCATCTCACAGAGTTACAGCTTTCCCTTCAACAAACCTTTCACTAAGACAGTTCTTGTGTAATTTGCAAAGTGATATTTGGAAGCCCATAGAGGGCTATGGTGAAAAAGGAAATATCCTCAGATGAAATCTGGAAAGAAGCTTTCTGAGAAACTGCTTAGTGTTCTGTGAGTTCATCTCACAGTGTTACAGCTTTCTACTCAAGAAGCCTCTCGCTAAGCCTGTTCTTGTGGAATTCGAAAAGTGATATATGGACCCCCATAGAGCGCTATGGTGAAAAAGGCAGTATCATCGGAGAAAAATTGGAAAGAAGCTTTCTGAGAAACTGGTTTGTGATGTGTGACTTCCACTCACAGAGTTACATCTGTATTTCGTGGATCTCTTTGCTAGCCTTATTTCTGTGGAATCTGACAACAGAGATTTCGGATCCCTTTGAAGACTATAGGGCAAAAGGAAATATCCTCCGATAACCAAGAGAAAGAAGCTTTCTGAGAAACTTCTTTGTGTTCTGAGAAATCATCTCACAGACTTACAGATTTCCCCTTAAGAAGCCGCTCGCTAAGCCTGTTGTTGTGGAATTCGCAAAGTGATATTTGGAAGCCCATAGAGGGCTACGCTGAAAAAGGCAATATCCTCAGAGAAAAACTGGAAAGAAACTTTCTGAGAACCTGCTTTGTGATGTGTGACTTCCACTCACAGAGTTACATCTGTATTTCGTGGATCTCTTTACTAGCCTTATTTCTGTGGAATTTGAGAACAGATATTTCAGATCCCTTTGAAGTCTATGGGGCCAAAGGAAATATCCCCCGATAACAAAGAGAAAGAAGCTTTCTGAGAATCTTCTTTGTGTTCTGTGAAATCATCTCACAGAGTTACAGCTTTCCCCTCAAGAAGCCTTTCTCTAAGACAGTTCTTGTGGAATGTGCAGAGTGATATTTGGAAGGCCTTAGAGGGCTATGGTTAAAAAGGCAATAGCCTCCTATAAAATCTGGAAAGAAGCTTTCTGAGAAAATGCTTAGTGTTCTGTGAATTCATCTCACACAGTTACAGCTTTTCCCTCTAGAAGCCGCTCGCTAAGCCTGTTCTTGTGGAATACGTAAGGTGATATTTGGAAGCCCCTAGAGGGTTATCGTGAAAAAGGAAGTATCCTCAGAGAAAAACTGGAAAGAAGCTTTCTGAGAAACTGCTTTGTGATGTGTGACTTCCACTCACAGAGTTACAGCTTTCCCCTCAAGTAGCCGCTCGCTAAGCCTGTTCTTGTGGAATTCGCAAAGTTATATTTGGAGGCCCATAGAGGGTTATGGTTAAAAACGAATTATGCTCAGAGAAAACCTGGAAAGAAGCTTTCTGAGAAACTCCTTTGTGATGTGTGACTTCCACTCACAGAGTTACATCTGTATTTCGTGGATCTCTTTGCTAGCCTTACTTCTGTGGAATCTGAGAACAGATATTTCGGATCCCTTTGAAGACTATAGGGCCAAAGGGAATATCCTCCCATAACAAAGAGAAAGAAGCTTTCTGAGAGACTTCCTTGTGTTCTGTGAAATCATCTCACAGAGATACAGCTTTCCCCTCAAGAAGCCTTTCGCTAAGACAGTTTTGAGGAATTTGCAAAGTCATTTTTGGAAGCGCATAGAGGGCTATGGTGAAAAGGGAAATATCCTCAGAGAAAAGCTGG
>NW_020263070.1:0-2673 GCF_003255815.1 Theropithecus gelada | reverse complement strand
TTCGATCGGAGGATATTCCCTTTCGCCCTATAGTCTTCAAAGGGATCCGAAATATCAGTTCTCAGATTCCACAGAAATAAGGCTAGCAAACATCTCCACGAAATACAGCTGTAACTCAGTGAGTGGAAGTCACACATCACAAATCAGTTTCTCAGAAAGCTTCTTTCCACTTTTTCTTTGAGGATATTTTCTTTTTCACCATAGCCCTCTATGGGCTTCCAAATATCACTTTGCCAATTCCACAAGAACTGTCTTAGCGAAAGGCTTCTTGAGGGGAAAGCTGTAACTCTGTGAGATGATTTCACAGAACACAAAGAAGTTTCTCAGAAAGCTTCTTTCTCTTTGTTATCGGAGGATATTTCCTTTGGCCCTATAGTCTTCAAAGGGATCCGAAATATCTGTTCTCAGATTCCACAGAAAGAAGGCTAGCAAAGAGATCCAGGAAATACAGATGTAACTCTGTGAGATGAATTAACACAACACTAAGCAGTTTCNTCGGAGGATATTTCCTTTGGCCCTATAGTCTTCAAAGGGATCCGAAATATCTGTTCTCAGATTCCACAGAAAGAAGGCTAGCAAAGAGATCCAGGAAATATAGATGTAACTCTGTGAGATGAATTAACACAACACTAAGCAGTTTCTCAGAAAGCTTCTTTTAGATTTCATCTGAGGATATTTCCTTTTTCAGCATAGCCCTCTATGGGCTTCCAAATATCACTTTGCCAATTCCACAAGAACAGGCTTAGTGAACGGCTTCTTGAGGGGAAAGCTGTAACTCTGTGAGATGCATTAAGAGAACACTAAACAGTTTCTCAGAAAGCTTCTTTCCAGATTTCATCTGAGGATATTTCCTTTTTCACCGTCGCCCTCTATGGGCATCGAAATATCACTTTCCAAATTCCTCAAGAACAGGCTTAGGGAACGGCTTTCTGACGGGAAAGCTGTTACTCTGTGAGATGATTTCACAGAACACAAAAAAGTTTCTCAGAAAGCTTCTTTCTCTTTGTTATCGGAGGATATTTCCTTTGGCCCAATAGTCTTCAAAAGGATCTGAAATATCAGTTCTCTATTGGCTTCTTTCCACTTTTCATCTGATGATATTTTCTTTATCACCATAGGCCTCTATGGGCTTACAAACATCATTTTGCAAATTCCCCAAGAAGAGTGTTAGAGAACGGCTTCTGGAGGGGAAAGCTGTAACTCTGTGAGATGAATTCACAGAACACAGAGCAGTTTCTCAGAAAGCGTCTTTCCAGGTTTTATCTGAGGATATTTCCCTTTTCACCAGAGCCCTCCATGAGATTCCAAATATCACTCTGCAAAATCCACAAGAACAGTCTCAGTGAAAGGCTTCTTCAGGGGAAAGCTGTAACTCTGTGAGATGAATTCACAGATGACAAAGAAGTTTCTCAGAAAGCTTCTTTCTCTTTTTCATCGGAGGATATTCCCTTTGGCCCTATAGTCTTCAAAGGCATCCGAAATATCAGTTCTCAGATTCCACAGAAATAAGGCTAGTACACAGTTCCACGAAATACAGCTGTAACTCAGTGAGTGGAAGTCACACATCACAAAGCAGTTGCTCAGAAAGTTTCCTTTCAGTTTTCATCTGAGGATAATTTCTTTTGCACCCTAAGCCTCTATGGGCTTCCAAATATCCTTTTGAAGTTCAACAAGTACTGTATTAACAAAAGGCTTCTTGAGGGGAAAGCTGTTACTCTGTGAGATAAATTCACAGAACTCAGAGCAGTTTCCCGGAAACCTTCTTCCAGTTTTTATCTGAGGATATTTCCCTTTTCACCATAGCCCTCCAAAGGTATCCAAATATCACTTTGCAAATTCCACAAGAACAGTCTTAGCGAAAGGCTTCTTGAGCGGAAAGCTGTAACTCTGTGAGATGAAAACAGAGATCACAAAGAAGTTTCTCTGAAAGCTTCTTTCTCATTTTGATCGGAGGATATTTCCTTTGGCCCTATAGTCTTCAAAGGAATCCGAAATATCAGTTCTCAGATTCCACAGAAATAAGGTTAGGAAACAGCACCACGAAATACTCCTGTTACTCAGTGAGTGGAAGTCACACATCACAAAGCAGTTGCTCAGAAAGCTTCTTTCCAGTTTTCATCTGAGCATAATTCCCTTTCAACATAGCCCTCCTTGGGTTTCCAAATATCACTTTGCCCATTCCACAGGAACAGTCGTAGCGAAAGGCTACTTGAGGGGAAAGCTCTAACTCTGTGAGATGAATTCACAGAACAAAGAGCAGTTTCTCAGAAAACTTCTTTCCGGTTTTGATCGCAGGATATTTCCCTTTTCCCCGTTGCCCTCCATGGGCTTCCAAATATCACTTTCCAAATTTCAAAAGAACAGTCTTAACGAAAGGCTTCTTGAGGGGAAGCTGTAACCCTTTTAAATGAATTCACAGATGACAAAGAAGTTTCTCAGAAAGCTTCTTTCCAGTTTTTATCTGAGGATATTTCCTTTTTCACCATAGCCCTCCATGGGTTTCCATATATCACTTTCCTGTTACACAAGAACAGTCTTAGCGAAAGGCTACTTGAGGGGAAAGCTGTAACTCTGTGAGATTAATTCACAGACCACCACGAAGTTTCTCAGAAAGCTTCTTTCCTTTTTCGATCGGAGGATATTCCCTTTCGCCCTATAGTCTTCAAAGGGATC
>NW_020263069.1:0-2673 GCF_003255815.1 Theropithecus gelada | reverse complement strand
AGTTGATGGGTGCAGCACACCAACATGGCACAAGTATACATATGTAACAAACCTGCACATTGTGCACATATACCCTAGAACTTAAAGTATAATAATAAAAAAAAAAATTAGCAGGTTATGGTCAAAGTATTAAGTATCTGTCTTACCATTTTACAGTACATGTTTCTTGTGCAGATTCTTCAGAATACTTGGAATATTCCTGCAGTTACAACTTATTTGTTCAAACTACACATCTATTTTCTCACCAATGGGCTATGAACATTCTAGAAGTGATTCAAGTTTCAGCAAAGTCTTGGTAAATAGCCCTGGTTTATGTTATTGAGGCTGTGAAGCTAGTGGCTATCACTCCAATTAGACTTAGGATGAGTGTTCCACTGATATACCTTTCATTTCGGTTCATATGCGAAGGAACCCCTAAAACGAAGAACACTGCTTCAACATTTGGAAAGAGGTTGCCTTGATTCCTATTAGGATTCTCCGTACTCCTGGTGTGCATGAAAGAGAAGACACTTAACATATGCATTGTATCTTTGGATCCTTGTTTCTCTTTATATCTGGTTAGAATGTGGATATCTGCCTTTTAATTAACTGGAATCTGGTTTGGGATTTTTAAATCTTAGTTTAGTATGCATATTACTCTCCCAGATGATTCCCACATTTGACATAGAAATGTTTCCATCTTGCTGGATTAGAGACTTAAATGTTAGACCTAATACCATAAAAATCCTAGAGGAAAACCTAGGTAGTACCATTCAGGACATAGGCATGGGCAAAGACTTCATGTCTAAAACACCAAAAGCAATGGCAGCAAAAGCCAAAATTGACAAATGGGATCTCATTAAACTAAAGAGCTTCTGCACAGCAAAAGAAACTACCATCAGAGTGAACAGGCAACCTACAGAATGGGAGAACATTTTTGCAATCTACTCATCTGACAAAGGGCTAATATCCAGAACCTACAAAGAACTCAAACAAATTTACAAGAAAAAAACAAACAACCCCATCAAAAAGTGGGCAAAGGATATGAACAGACACTTCTCAAAAGAAGACATTCATACAGCCAACAAACACATGAAAAAATGCTCATCATCACTGGCCATCAGAGAAATGCAAATCAAAACCACAATGAGATACCATCTCACACCAGTTAGAATGGCGATCATTCAAAAGTCAGGAAACAACAGGTGCTGGAGAGGATGTGGAGAAATAGGAACACTTTTACACTGTTGGTGGGATTGTAAACTAGTTCAACCATTATGGAAAACAGTATGGTGATTCCTCAAGGATCTAGAACTAGATGTACCATATGACCCAGCCATCCCATTACTGGGNGATGCTGACGAGTTGATGGGTGCAGCACACCAACATGGCACAAGTATACATATGTAACAAACCTGCACATTGTGCACATATACCCTAGAACTTAAAGTATAATAATAAAAAAAAAAATTAGCAGGTTATGGTCAAAGTATTAAGTATCTGTCTTACCATTTTACAGTACATGTTTCTTGTGCAGATTCTTCAGAATACTTGGAATATTCCTGCAGTTACAACTTATTTGTTCAAACTACACATCTATTTTCTCACCAATGGGCTATGAACATTCTAGAAGTGATTCAAGTTTCAGCAAAGTCTTGGTAAATAGCCCTGGTTTATGTTATTGAGGCTGTGAAGCTAGTGGCTATCACTCCAATTAGACTTAGGATGAGTGTTCCACTGATATACCTTTCATTTCGGTTCATATGCGAAGGAACCCCTAAAACGAAGAACACTGCTTCAACATTTGGAAAGAGGTTGCCTTGATTCCTATTAGGATTCTCCGTACTCCTGGTGTGCATGAAAGAGAAGACACTTAACATATGCATTGTATCTTTGGATCCTTGTTTCTCTTTATATCTGGTTAGAATGTGGATATCTGCCTTTTAATTAACTGGAATCTGGTTTGGGATTTTTAAATCTTAGTTTAGTATGCATATTACTCTCCCAGATGATTCCCACATTTGACATAGAAATGTTTCCATCTTGCTGGATTAGAGACTTAAATGTTAGACCTAATACCATAAAAATCCTAGAGGAAAACCTAGGTAGTACCATTCAGGACATAGGCATGGGCAAAGACTTCATGTCTAAAACACCAAAAGCAATGGCAGCAAAAGCCAAAATTGACAAATGGGATCTCATTAAACTAAAGAGCTTCTGCACAGCAAAAGAAACTACCATCAGAGTGAACAGGCAACCTACAGAATGGGAGAACATTTTTGCAATCTACTCATCTGACAAAGGGCTAATATCCAGAACCTACAAAGAACTCAAACAAATTTACAAGAAAAAAACAAACAACCCCATCAAAAAGTGGGCAAAGGATATGAACAGACACTTCTCAAAAGAAGACATTCATACAGCCAACAAACACATGAAAAAATGCTCATCATCACTGGCCATCAGAGAAATGCAAATCAAAACCACAATGAGATACCATCTCACACCAGTTAGAATGGCGATCATTCAAAAGTCAGGAAACAACAGGTGCTGGAGAGGATGTGGAGAAATAGGAACACTTTTACACTGTTGGTGGGATTGTAAACTAGTTCAACCATTATGGAAAACAGTATGGTGATTCCTCAAGGATCTAGAACTAGATGTACCATATGACCCAGCCATCCCATTACTGGG
>NW_020263068.1:510-2672 GCF_003255815.1 Theropithecus gelada | reverse complement strand
TTTCGGATCCCTTTGAAGACTATAGGGCCAAAGGAATTATCCTCCGAAAAAAAAGTGAAAGAAGCTTTCTGAGAAAATTCTTTGTGTTCTGAGAAATCATCACACATAGTTGCAGCTTTTCCCTCAAGAAGCCTTTCGCTAAGACAGTTCTTGTGGAATTGGGAAAGTGATATTTGGAAACCCATAGAGGGCTATGGTGAAACTACAAATATCCTCAGATGAAATCTGGAAAGAAGTTTTCAGAGAAACTGCTTAGTGTTCTGTTAATTCATCTCAGAGATTTACATCTGTGTTTCGTGGATCTCTATGCTAGCCTTATTTCTGTGGGATCTGAGAACAGATATTTCGGATCCCGCTGAAGACTATAGGGCCAAAGGACATATCCTCCGATAACACCTTGAAAGAAGCTTTCTGAGAAACTTCTTTGTGTTCTATGAAATCATCTCACAGAGTTACAGCATTTCCCTCAAGAAGCCTTTCACTAAGACAGTTCTTGTGGAATTGGCAAAGTGATATTTGCAAGCCCATAAAGGGCTATGGTGAAAAAGCAAATATTCTCAGATGAAATCTGGAAAGAAGCTTTCTGAGAAACTGCTTAGTGTTCTGTTAATTCATCTCACAGAGTTACATCGGTATTTCGTGGATCTCTTTGCTAGCCTTCTTTCTGTGGAATTTTTGAACAGATATTTCGGATCCCTTTGAAGACTATAGGGCCAAAGGACATATTCTCAGATAACAAAGAGAAAGAAGCTTTCTGAAAATCTTCTTTGTGTTCTGCGACATCATCTCACAGAGTTACAGCTTTCCCCTCAAGAAGCCTTTCGCTAAGACAGTTCTTGTGGAATTGGCAAAGTGATATTTGGAAACCCATAGAGGGCTATGGTGAAACTGCAAATATCCTCAGATGAAATCTGGAATGAAGAATTCAGGGAAACTGCTCTGTGATGTGTGACTTCCACTCAGAGAGTTACATCTGTATTTCATGGATCTCTTTGCTAGCCTTATTTCTGTACAATCTGAGAACAGTTATTTCGGATCCCTTTGAAGACCATAGGGCCAAAGGAAATATCCTCCAATAACAAAGAGAAAGAATCTTTCTGAGAAACTTCGTTGTGTTCTATGAAATCATCTCACAGAGTTACAGCTTTTCCCTCAAGAAGCCTTTCACTAAGTAGGTTCTTGTGGAATTGGCAAAGTGATATTTGGAAACCCATAGAGGGCAATAGTGAAAAAGGAAATATCCTCAGATGAAATCTGGCAAGAAGCTTTCTGAGAAACTTCTTAGTGTTCTGTTAATTCATCTCACAGAGTTACATCTCTATTTCTTGTATCTCTTTGCTAGCCTTATTTCTGTGGAATCTGATAACAGATATTTCGAATCCCTTTGAAGGCTATAGGGCCAAAGGAAATAACCTCCGATTACAAAGAGAAAGAAGCTTTCTGAGAAACTTCTTTGTGTTCTGTGAAATCATCTCACAGAGTTACAGCTTTCCCCTCAAGAAGCCTTTCGCTACGACAGTTCTTGTGGAATTGGCAAGGTGATATTTGGAAGCCCATAGAGGGCTATGGTGAAAAAGGAAAGATCATGAGAAGAAATATGGAAAGAAGCTTTCTGAGAAACTGCTCTGTGATGTGTGACTTCCGATCACAGAGTTACATCTCTATTTCGTAGATCTCTTTGCTAGCCTTATTTCTCTGGAATGTGAGAACCGGTATTTCGGATCCCTTTGAAGACTATAGGGCCAAAGGACATATCCTCCGATAACAAAGAGAAAGAAGCTTTCTGACAATCTTCTTTGTGTTCGGCGAAATCATCTCACTGAGTTACAGCGTTCCCCTCAAGAAGCCTTTCGCTAAGACAGTTCTTGTGGAATTGGCAAAGTGATATTTGGAAACACATAGAGGTCTATGGTGAAACTGCAAATATCCTCAGATGAAATCTGGAAAGAAGCTTTCTGAGAATCTGCTCTGTGATGTGTGACTTGCACTCACAGAGTTACATCTGTATTTCGTGGATCTCTTTGCTAGCCTTATTTCTGTGGAATCTGAGAACAGATATTTCGGATCCCTTTGAAGACAATAGGGCCAAAGGAAATATCCTCCGATAACTAAGAGAAAGAAGCTTTCTGAGAAACTTCTTTGTGTTCTGTGAAATCATCTCA
>NW_020263068.1:0-469 GCF_003255815.1 Theropithecus gelada | reverse complement strand
CCCTTTGAAGACAATAGGGCCAAAGGAAATATCCTCCGATAACAAAGAGAAAGAAGCTTTCTGAGAAACGACTTTGTGTTCTGTGAAATCATCTCACAAAGTTACAGCTTTCCTCTCAAGAAGCCTTTCGCTAAGACAGTTCTTGTGGAATTGGCAAAGTGATATTTGGAAGCCCATAGAGGGTTATGGTGAAAAAGGAAATATCCTCAGATGAAATCTGGAAAGAAGCTTTCTGAGAAACTGCTTAGTGTTCTGTTAATTCATCTCACAGAGTTACATCTGTATTTCGTGGATCTCTTTCCTAGCCTTATTTCTGTGGATTCTGAGAACAGATATTTCTGATCCCTCTGAAGACTATAGGGCCAAAGGACATATCCTCCAATAACGAAGAGAAAGAGGCGCCCTGAGAAACTTTTTTATGGTCTGTGAAATCATCTCACAGAGTTACAGCTTTCCCCTTAAGAAGCCT
>NW_020263067.1:394-2672 GCF_003255815.1 Theropithecus gelada | reverse complement strand
TGATGTGTGACTTCTATTCACAGAGTTACATCTGTATTTCGTGGATCCCCTTGCCAGCCTTATTTCTGTGGAATCTGAGAACAGATATTTCGGATCCCTTTCTTTGAAGACTATAGGGCCAAAGGGAATATCCTCCGATAACAAAGAGAAAGAAGCTCTCTGAGAAACTTCTTTGTGTTCTGTGAAATCATCTCACAGAGTTACAGCTTTCCCCTCAAGAAGCCTTTCGCGACGGCAGTTCTTGTGGAATTGGCAAAGTGATATTTGGAAGCCCTTAGAGGGCTATGGTGAAAAAGGAAATATCTTCAGATGAAATCTGGAAAGAAGCTTTCTGTGATACTGCTTAGTGTTCTGTTAATTCACCTGACAGAGTTACATCTGTATTTCGTGGATCTCTTTGCTAGCCTTATTTCTGTGGAATCTGAGAACAGATATTTCGGATCCCTTTCTTTGAAGATTATAGGGCCAAAGGAAATATCCTCTGATAACAAACAGAAAGAAGCTTTCTGAGAAACTGCTCTCTGATGTGTTACTTCTACTCACAGAGTTACATCTGTATTTCGTGAATCTCCTTGCTAGCCTTATTTCTGTGGAATGTGAGAACAGATATTTGGGATCCCTTTGTAGACTATAGGGACAAAGGAAATATCCTCCGATAACAATGAGAAAGAACTTTTTTAGAAACATATTTTTGTGTTCTGTGAAATTATCTCGCAGAGTTACAGCTTTCCCCTCTAGAAGCCTTTCGCTAAGACAGTTCCTGTGGAATTTGCAAAGTGATATTTGGAAGCCCATAGAGGGCTATGGTGAAAAAGGAAATATCCTCAGATGATATCTGGAAAGAAGCTTTGTGAGAAACTGCTTAGTGTTCAGTTAACTCATCTCACAGAGTTACATCTGTATTTCGTGGATCTCTTTGCTATCCTTATTTCTGTGGAATCTTAGAATAGATATTTCAGATCCCTTTCTTTGAAGACTATAGGGCCAAAGGAAATATCCTCCGATAACCAAGAGAAAGAAGCTTTCTAAGAAACTTCTTTGTGTTCTGTGAAATCATCTCGCAGAGTTACAGCTTTCCCCTCTAGAAGCCTTTCGCTAAGACAGTTCTTGTGGAATTGGCAACGTGATATTTGGAAGCCCATAGAGGGCTGTGTTGAATAAGGAAATATCCTCAGATGAAATCTGGAAGGAAGCTTTCTGAGAAACTGCTTAGTGTTCTCTTAATTCATCTCACAGCGTTACATCTGTATTTCGTGGATCCCTTTGCTAGCCTTATTTCTGTGGAATCTGAGAACAGATATTTCGGATCCCTTTGTTTGAAGACTACAGGCCAAAGGAAATATCCTCCGATAACAAAGAGGAAGAGGCTTTCTGAGAAACTTCTTTGTGTTCTGTGAAATCATCTCACAGAGTTACAGTTTTCCCCTCAAGAAGCCTTTCGCTCAGACAGTTCTTGTGGAATTGGAAAACTGATATTTGGAAGCCCATAGTGGGCTATGGTGATAAAGGAAATATCCTCAGATGAAATCTGGAAAGAAGCTTTCTCAGAAACTGCTTAGTGTTTTGTTAATTCATCGCAGAGAGTTACAACTGTATTTCGTTTATATTTTTGCTGGCCTTATTTCTGTGTAATCTGAGAACAGATATTTCGGATCCCTTACTGTGAAGATTATCAGGCCAAAGGAAATATCCTCCGATAACAAAGAGGAAGAGGCTTTCTGAGAAACTTCTTTGTGTTGTGTGAAATCATCTCAGAGAGTTACAGCTTTCCCCTCCAGAAGCCTTTCGCTAAGACAGTTCTTGTGAAATTTGCAAAGTGATATTTGGAAGCAGTTAGAGGGCTATGGTGAAAAAGGAAATATCCTCAGATGAAACCTGGAAACAAGCTTTCTGAGAAACTGCTCTGTGATGTGTGACTTCTACTCACAGAGTTACATCTGTATTTCGTGGATCTCTTTGCTAGCCTTATTTCTGTGGAATCTGAGAACAGATATTTCGGATCCCTTTGAAGACTCTAGGGCCAAAGGAATTATCCTCCGATAACAAAGAGAAAGAAGCTTTCTGAGAAACTTCTTTGTGTTCTGTGAAATCATCTCACAGAGTTACTGCATTCCCCTCAAGAAGCCTTTCGCTAAGACAGTTATTGTGGAATTGGGAAAGTGATATTTGGAAGCCCTTAGAGGGCTATGTTGAAAAAGGAAATATCCTCAGATGAAATCTGGAAAGAAGCTTTCTGAGAAACTGCTTAGTGTTCTGTTAATTCATCTCACAGAGTTAC
>NW_020263067.1:0-363 GCF_003255815.1 Theropithecus gelada | reverse complement strand
GCTTAGTGTTCTGTTAATTCATCTCACAGAGTTGCGTCTGTATTTCGCGGATCTCTTCACTAGCCTTAGTTCTGTGGAATCTGAGATCAGATATTTCGGATCCCTTACTGTGAAGATTATAGGGCCAAAGGAAATATCCTCCGATAACAAAGAGAAAGAAGCTTTCTGAGAAACTTCTTTGTGTTCTGTGAAATCATCTCAGAGAGTTACAGCTTTCCCCTCAAGAAGCCTTTCGCTAAGACAATTCTTGTTAAATTGGCAAAGTGATATTTGGAAGCACTTAGAGGGCTATGGTGAAAAAGAAAATATCCTCAGATGAAATCTGGAAAGAAGCTTTCTGAGAAACTGCTTAATGTTCTGTTA
>NW_020263066.1:0-2674 GCF_003255815.1 Theropithecus gelada | reverse complement strand
CAACCTAGTAGGGCAGGCCAACATTCAAATCCAGGAAATACAGAGAACGCCACAAAGATACTCCTCGAGAAGAGCAACTCCAAGACACATAATTGCCAGATTTACCAAAGTTGAAATGAAGGAAAAAATCTTAAGGGCAGCCAGAGAGAAAGGTCAGGTTACCCACAAAGGGAAGCCCATCAGACTAACAGCAGATCTCTCGGCAGACACTCTACAAGCCAGAAGAGAGTGGGGGCCAATATTCAACATACTTAAAGAAAAGAATTTTCTTTTTCTTTTATATATATATTTATTATTATTATACTTTAAGTTTTAGGGTACATGTGCATAACATGCAGGTTTGTTCCATATGTATACTCGTTCCATATTGCTGTGCTGCACCCATCAACTCGTCAGCACCCATCAACTCGTCATTTACATCAAGTATAACTCCCAATGCAATACCTCCCCCCTCCCCTCTTCCCCCTCCCTATGGTAGGCCCCAGTAAGAAAATGTGGCACATATACACCATGGAATACTATGCAGCCATCAAAAAGGATGAGTTTGTGTCCTTTTTAGGGACATGGATGCAGCTGGAAACCATCATTCTTAGCAAAGTATCACAAGAACAGAAAACCAAACACCGCATGTTCTCACTTATAGGTGGGAACTGAACAATGAGATCACTTGGACTGGGGAAGGGGAAGAAAAGAATTTTAAACCCAGAATTTCATATCCAGCCAAACTAAGTTTCATAAGTGAAGGAGAAATAAAATCCTTTACAGATAAGCAAATGCTTAGAGATTTTGTCACCACTAGGCCTGCCTTACAAGAGACCCTGAAGGAAGCACTCAACATGGAAAGGAACAACCAGTACCAGCCATTGCAAAAACATGCCAAAATGTAAAGACCATCAACGCTAGGAAGAAACTGCATCAACTAACGAGCAAAATAACCAGTTAATATCATAATGGCAGGATCAAGTTCACACATAACAATCTTAACCTTAAATGTAAATGGACCAAATGCTCCAATTAAAAGACACAGACTGGCAAACTGGATAAAGAGTCAAGACCCATCAGTCTGCTGTATTCAGGAGACCCATCTCACACGCAGAGACATGGATAGGCTCAAAATAAAGGGATGGAGGAAGATTTACCAAGCAAATGGAGAACAAAAAAAAGCGGGGGTTGCAATACTAGTCTCTGATAAAACAGACTTTAAATCATCAAAGATCAAAAGAGACAAAGAAGGCCATTACATAATGATAAAGGAATCAATTCAACATGAAGAGCTAACTATCCTAAATATATATGCACCCAATACAGGAGCACCCAGATTCATAAAGCAAGTCCTTAGAGACTTACAAAGAGACTTAGACTCCCATACAATAATAATGGGAGACTTCAACACTCCACTGTCAACATTAGACAGATCAACGAGACAGGAAGTTAACAAGGATATCCAGGAATTGAACTCATCTCTGCAGCAAGCAGACCTAATAGACATCTATAGAACTCTCCACCCCAAATCAACAGAATATACATTCTTCTCAGCACCACATCGTACTTACTCCAAAATCGACCACGTAATTGGAAGTAAAGCACTCCTCAGCAAATGTACAAGAACAGAAATTATAACAAGCTGTCTCTCAGACCACAGTGCAATCAAACTAGAACTCAGGACTAAGAAACTCAATCAAAACCACTCAACTACATGGAAACTGAACAACCTGCTCCTGAATGACTACTGGGTACATCACGAAATGAAGGCAGAAATAAAGATGTTCTTTGAAACCAATGAGAACAAAGATACAACATACCAGAATCTCTGGGACACATTTAAAGCAGTGTGTAGAGGGAAATTTATAGCACTAAATGCCCACAAGAGAAAGCAGGAAAGATCTAAAATTGACACACTAACATCGCAATTAAAAGAACTAGAGAAGCAAGAGCAAACACATTCGAAAGCTAGCAGAAGGCAAGAATTAACTAAGATCAGAGCAGAACTGAAGGAGATAGAGACACAAAAAACCCTCCAAAACATCAACGAATCCAGGAGTTGGTTTTTTGAAAAGATCAACAAAATTGACAGACCGCTAGCAAGACTAATAAAGAAGAAAAGAGAGAAGAATCAAACCGACGCAATTAAAAATGATAAAGGGGATATCACCACCGACCCCACAGAAATAGAAACTACCATCAGAGAATACTATAAACACCTCTATGCAAATAAACTAGAAAATCTAGCAGAAATGGATAATTTCCTGGACACTTACACTCTTCCAAGACTAAACCAGGAAGAAGTTGAATCCCTGAATAGACCAATTGCAGGCTCTGAAATTGAGGCAATTATTAATAGCCTACCAACCAAAAAAAGTCCAGGACCAGATGGATTCACAGCTGAATTCTACCAGTGGTACAAGGAGGAGCTGGTACCATTCCTTCTGAAACTATTCCAATCAATAGAAAAAGAGGGAATCCTCCCTAACTCATTTTCTGAGGCCAACATCATCCTGATACCAAAGCCTGGCAGAGACACAACAGAAAAAGAGAATTTTAGACCAATATCCCTGATGAACATCGATGCAAAAATCCTCAATAAAATACTGGCAAACCAAATCCAGCAGCACATCAAAAAGCTTATCCACCATGATCAAGTGGGCTTCATCCCTGGGATGCAAGGCTGGTTCAA
>NW_020263065.1:0-2675 GCF_003255815.1 Theropithecus gelada | reverse complement strand
ATGAATTCAACTGTTCCTCCTGCCTCAGCCTCCCAAAGGGTTGCAATTACAAGTGTGAACCACTGCACCTGGCCAGCTCTTAAGACTTACATAATTTGAAAGTTTTATTTAGTTTCAGCCTCATTCATTCAAAACAAGTCTCCATTTCTTATTTGTATCTCAGGATTTATTTTCTCTTGATCTTTCTACTGCTTCTGTTCTTCCTTCACACAAAAGTTTTTCTTTTGTTTTGTTTTTTTGTTTTGTTTTGTTTGTTTTAGGATTTTGCAGGATCGTGGTCTTTCCAAATATGTTAACCTGTTAAATCAATTACTCGATTTACAATTAAGTCTTAGTTCCCCCTACCTGCCTTTTTTTTTTTTTTTTTTTTTTTTTGAGACGGAGTCTCCCTCTGTGGCCCAGGCTGGAGTGCAGTGGCGCGATTCCGGCTCACTGCAAGCTCCGCCTCCCAGGTCACCCCATTCTCCTGCCTCAGCCTACTGAGTAGCTGGGACTACAGGCGCCCGCCACCGCACCCGGCTAATTTTTTGTATTTTTAGTAGAGACGCGGTTTCACCGTGGTCTCGATCTCCTGACCTTGTGATCCGCCCACCTCGGCCTCCCAAAGTGCTGGGATTACAGGCATAAGCCACCGCGCCCGGCAAGCTCTCTGCTTCTTATATTTATAATCCTAAGGGATGTTAATAAAAGTTCTCAGTACATGGACAATGTGTTTAAGCTATTATTAGGACAATTAGAATTGAATAAAACACTTAGAAAACATATTTTCTTCTGCATTTGTTCATATAGAATGACTGTTTTATTAGATAGTTAAGGCCATCTGTTGAATTATCATGTGTGACCAGTTAGAAGTTTATATTAATCCTGAAAACTTATTTCTGTTTTTAAAAATCCTCCACTTTTTGCTCTACATTTTAAGTTATATATTTGATTTTTTCCATGGGAAAAATATAAACTTTATAATCTTGTGAAAATTGTCAGAATCAAAATGGAATTACTAATGTTAAAAAAAAATCCCCCACAAATAGAGCCAGGAAAAGCCACGAAGAGAATGTTCTCATGCGTGTATGCTTAATAATAAAAATTATCACAGTAGCCTCTGAAAAAACCACACCCTTGTGCAAAGACCATCGCAAACTTACACAAAACATATTCCTGCAAAGATATTTGCCCATCAATTGCCTGTCCAAATTCAGACTGGCATCACCCTTGTGATCTTTGTAGCCAGCGATAATGCTTTCAAAACAATTATGCAATTCTCCTCATTCTTTTTTCCTTTAGAAACCATGGCTTTTCTTTACATCTCTAAATATCCACATGGTAAAATATGGCAGGAGTATTGTCATTGCAATGCTCTAGTCCCAAATAAACATGTGTTTCTCTTTTAGAAAGCCAATGTTTGTTGTTTAGATGGTCAATCTTTTCATGATCTTTTCCTGATCCTTGTTTTTACTTTTCTTTAGATTTATTTTCTTTGCTTTTCTGAACTTAGACTTTCAAAGTTATCCTATGCGACCTTGAATATTGAAAAATGTTTCTTTAGTTTTTCTTTTACTATAATGATTTTTTTTTCATTAAGAAGGTGTTCTGTGAAAAAGGGCAAGTGCGATAACATCCTATATTTTGAATTTATTGAGAGTTCGTCAGAGACACAACATCTTATGGGGAATTACCTCCCCACCAAGATAAGAGTACACACTGAGTTTCAGTTGCTGCATTTCATCTTTCAATGTAAAGGGGGCTAAATATCATCTAAAAATACTCATGCACTTGGAAAGACTGTTGAACTAAGTTTCATTCCATATGCATGGCAGCTAGCTTGTTATAGGATTCCTTTCCAACTCCTCTGTGTGCTGTCCAGCAGGAAGGAGCATTCCCTAATATGTTGGCACTTGCTTCCTAGTTGCAGCAAGCAGGGAATTAACATCTGCAAAGAGGAGATTACACTCATGCATCATATTGAGATTTTTCACACACTTCTGTTACTCCTTCAAAAGTAACTCCCTTGTGACATATTCTATGATGGAGCTAACAAATCTGCAGGCAGCAGACAACCTTGAAAAATAATTAATGATAATATCTTTTCCTCACCACTATGCTTGCCTTTTTTTTTGGGGGGGGGGGGTCTTGAATAAATCCCTCATGTAATTTTTTTTTTTTAAGTTAGAAGTTTCCTTGCATAGTATTCCCTAAACCACCTCATTCTTTCTTATTAATTCCAAAACACCCTCAACTGATCAAAGGTATATTATTCTGTCAAATGAGAAAGTGTTTGTGTATATCAAGATACAAAGTTAGACTATATTATTAGAGTACAAATGGTATTTTCACTTGAGTGTTTCCTTTCATAATATATGGTTTTATGTATCTTGTAATAATCTTTAAATTGCTCTGTGATTCTTCACCTGTTTATCCTGGAGGATGCTATTTGAGCTGAGAGAGAGAGAGAGAAAGAAAGAGAGAAAGAGGGAGCATGAGAGAGAGAGAAAACAAACTAATATCAAGATAACCTGATAATTGACTGATTACTTCAATGATTCTGTATTATATAGAAACTGCATCTTGGAAGCATTTATCATATTGGTAGAAAATAAACTCTTTCCTCCACATGTATCAAAAAGGTGTCACAAATTCTTATTTTTATAGGTAAAATACTTTTTGTTAGGGCCAAAAGT